>NW_007157682.1:0-631 GCF_000164805.1 Carlito syrichta | reverse complement strand
TGGAATAGAGGGAATGGTTGTGAATGGAATGGAATGTAGAGGGATGGAATAGAATGAAATAGAACAGAGTAGGGAGGAATAAAATGGAATGAAATTAAATGAAATGGAATGGAATGAAGTCGGATGGAATGGAAGGTAGAATGAAATGGAATGCAGTAGAAGAGAGAAGAATGGAACTTAATGGAAAGGAAAGCTATAAAGAGGAATGGAAGCAAGGGATTGGAATGGAATGGAACGTATAGGAATGGAGAGTAAAGAAATGGAAGGCAATGGAATGGACTGGAAAGGGGTGGAAAGGAATGGAATGGAATGGAGAGGAATTAAATGCAATGGAAATGAAAGGAATTAAAAGGAATAGAGAGTAATGGAGAGGAAAGGAATGGAATGGAATTGAGGTGAATGGAATGGAATGGGGAGGAATGGAGAGGCATGGCACAGACTGGAATGGAATGGAATGGAATGGAGAAGGATGGAATGGCATGATATGGAGAGAAATGGAATGGAATGGAACGGAATAGAAGGGAGAGGAGTGAAATATAGTGGAATGGAATGGAATAGAATGGAAAGAAAAGGAGAGGAATGGAATGGAATGGACAGAAATGGAACAGAATGGAATGGAAAGGAATGGAAT
>NW_007157681.1:0-334 GCF_000164805.1 Carlito syrichta | reverse complement strand
GAACGGAATAGAAGGGAGAGGAGTGAAATATAGTGGAATGGAATGGAATAGAATGGAAAGAAAAGGAGAGGAATGGAATGGAATGGACAGAAATGGAACAGAATGGAATGGAAAGGAATGGAATGGAATGGAACGGAATGGAAGTAATGATATAGCTTGGAAAGATATTGAGAGGAATGAAATGGATTAGAACGGAAAGAAGACGAATGGAAAAGAATGGAGAGGAATGGAACGGACTGGAATGTAATGTAATAGAATGGAATGGAATGGAATGGAATGGAATGGAATGGAATGGAGAGAGATGGAAAAGAGTGGAGCGGAATGGATTGGAATG
>NW_007157680.1:0-346 GCF_000164805.1 Carlito syrichta | reverse complement strand
AGGAATGGAATGGAATGGAGAGGAGTGGAATGGAGTGGATTGGAAAGGAATGGAGAATAAAGGAATAGAATGGAGAGGAATGGAGAGGAATGGAACAAACAGGAATGGTATGGAAAGGAGAGAGATGGAAAGGAATAGAATGGAACGAAATGGAGGTGAACATAATGGAATGGAGAGGAATGGAATGGACTGGAATTGAATGAATGGAGAGAGATGGAATGGAGTTGAGAGGAATGGATTGGAATGGAATAGAATGCAATGGAGAGGAATGGAATGGAATGGAAGGGAGAGGAGTGGAATGGAGTGGTATGGAAAGGAATGGAATGCAGAGGAATGGAATGGAGTG
>NW_007157679.1:0-723 GCF_000164805.1 Carlito syrichta | reverse complement strand
CAGTCACCTAATTGAGTCAGCTGTCTAGCCAGCTGTCTAGCTCATTAATTCTGCTAGTTAATTCAAGTGGCTATCCGTATGTCTAGCTAGGTAGCTAGCTAGTTAAACTGGCTGACTAGACGGATATCTATCTAATTAAGTCAGCTAGTTAAGCCAGCTAGATAGCTGGTTGGCTAGCTAGATGGCTGGCAATATAAGCCAGCTGGTTAGCTGGCTGGTCAGGTAGGTGGCCAGCTAGTTAAGGTGGCTGGCTAGCCAGCCGACCAGCAGGGGGACTGGCTATTTAAGCCAGCTGTCAATCCTAATGACTAGCCATCCAGCTGGCTATTTAAGCTCTCTAGCTATCCAGTTGACTAGCCCACTAGCTAGCTAGCTGGCTGCCTACAATAGCGAGCCAGGTAGCTAGTTAATTAAGATAGCTGGCTAGCCATCTAGCCAACCAGGTAGCTAGTTAGTTAAGTCAGCTGGCTAGCCAACTAGCCAGCCAACTAGCTAGTCAACTAGTTAAGTCAGCTATCTAGCCAGTTAGCAAGTTAAGTCAGCTAGCAAGTCAGCTAACTATTTAACTACCTAGTTATGTAAGCTAGCTAGTCATATTGCTAGTCAGCTAGCTAGTTAAGTCAGCTAGCAAGTCAGCTATCTATTCAGCTAGGTAGTTAATTTAGCTAGCCAGCTAACCTACCCAGTTAACAAGCTAATGAATTTATCTAGTTAGACAGCTAG
>NW_007157678.1:0-704 GCF_000164805.1 Carlito syrichta | reverse complement strand
ATGCCAGCTTGATAGGCAGCTAGCTAATCGGCTAGCTAGTTAAGTCAGATAGCAAATCAGCTAATTGTTTATCTAACTAGTCGACTAGCAACTCAGCTAGCTGTTCGGCTAACTAGTGGAATCGCTTGCTTTCCATCAGGTCAGCTAACTAGTCAGCTCACTTGCCTGCCAACTTGTCCGCAAACTAATCGGTTCGCTTGCCAGTCAACAGGTCATCTAACTTGTCAGCTCGCTCGCAGGCCAACAGGTCAGCTAACTTCTTGGCTTCCTTAACAGCTGACTAGTTAAGTCAGATCACTTGCTGTCTCACTCACCAGTCGACTACTTAAGGCAGCTCACCCATCAGCTCACTGACAGGCTGACTAGTTAACTAGGCTTACCGGTAGGCTCAATCTTCAGTCGACTAGTTAAGTCTTCTGAGCTGTTGGTTCACTTGCCAGCTGACTAAATTCAGCTGAAAAGTCAACTCACTCACCGGCCGATTAGTTAAGTCAGCTGACAGTTTGGCTCACTCACTGGCTGACTAATTAAATCAGCAGACAAGTCGGTTTATTCACCGGTCGACTAGTTAAGTCAGCAGACAAGTCGGCTTACTCACTGGTTGACTAGTTAAGTCAGCTGACAGTTTGGCTTACTCAATGACTGACTTGTTAAGTCAGCTCACCTGTCGGGTTCACACACAGGCCAAATAGTTAAGTCAGCTA
>NW_007157677.1:0-765 GCF_000164805.1 Carlito syrichta | reverse complement strand
TAACCAACTCATTAAATCAGCTAGCTGTCTTGTTAGCGAACCAGTTAAGTCAGCTAACTAAGTCTACTTGCTAAACAGCTAGCTTTCTAACTCAGCTAGCTAAGTCAGCTAGATCAATAATTAGCTAGCTATTTAAGTCAGCTACTTAAATCTGCTACCTAACTAGTTAGCTAACTAAGTCAGCTGGTTATTCAACCAGTTAAATAGTTAGCTAACTATTTAATTCAGGTAGTTAAATCAACTAGCTAACTAGTTAAGTCAGCCAGTTAATTCAGCTAGCTAAGTAGTTAAGTCAGTTTCTAATTTAGTCAGCTGGTTAAGACAGCAAGCTAGCTTGTTAGCTAAAGTGTTAAATCAGCAGGTTGAATCAGGTTGTTAACTAGTTAATTAACGGGTTAATTCAGTGGATTGAGACAGCTAGCTAGCTGCTTAGAAAATGGGTTGAGTCAGCTACTTGTCTAGGATAACAAGCTAGTTAGCTAACGAGTTAAGTCAGCTGAATAGTAAGCTAGATAGCTAGATAGCTAATGAGTTAAGTCAGCTGGTTGAGTCAGCTAGCCAGCTCATTAGCTAAGGAAATAATTCAGATGATGAAAGTCATTTTAGCTAGCACGTTAGATAAAAATTAAGCTAACTAGTTATCTAACTGGGTTACGACAGCTAGCTAGAAGGCAGATAACTATTTATGTCAGCTTCTTAGCTAGGAAGCTAGCTAGTTAACTATTTAAGACAGCTGGGCTAACTAGTTAGCTAACTAGTTAGCTA
>NW_007157676.1:0-903 GCF_000164805.1 Carlito syrichta | reverse complement strand
AGCTTGTTGTCACGTAGTTTATTCAGCTGACTAGCTAGTTAAGTCAGCTAGCTAGTTAATCAGCTGACTAGCCAGCTAGTTAGAAAGCTAGTTAAGTCAGATGGCTAGCCAGCTGGCTAGCTTGTTAAATAAGCTAGTTAATTCAGCAGGCCAGCCAGTAAGGTCAGCTAGTTAAGTCAACTGGCTAGCTAGTTAAGTCAGTTAGTTAAATCATCTGACAAATCAGCTGCCTAGCAGGGTAACTAGCTAGTTAAGTCAGCTGGTTAGCCAGCTGGATAGCAATTTAAGTCACCTAGTTAAGTCAGCTCGCTGGCCAGCAGTTTAGCTAGATAGTGAGGTAGTTAAGTCAGCTGGCAAGCCAGCGGGAAATGTAGGTAGGTAGCAAATTAAGTCAGCTGGCTAGCTATCAGTCTTTCTAATTATGTCAGCTAGTTAAGTCAGCTGGCTATATAGCAGTCTAGCTAGGTATCTAGCTAGCTAAATCTGCTGGCCAGCCAGCTAGCTAATTTGTTAAGTCAGCTAGTTAAGTCAGCTGGCTAGGTTACTGGCTACCTAGGTAGCTAGGCAATAAAGTCACCTTGCTAGACAGCTGGTCAGCTAGTTAAGTCTGCTAGTCTAGTCAGTTGGCTAATCAGCTTGCTAGCTAGTTAAGTCAGCTCGTTAAGTCACTTGTCTAGCCATCTGGCTATCTAGTTAAAAAGCTTGTTACATGAGATGTGTAGCCATCTGGCTCGCTAGTTATTTCAGCTAGTTAAGTCAACTGGGTAGCTAGGCATCTAGCTAGATAAGTCAGCTTTATATGTCAGGTAGCTAGATAGTTAAGTCAGCTAGTTAAGTCAGCTAGCTATATGATAGCTTGTTAGGTAGCTAGCAGGTTGAATCAGCTAGTTAAGTCAGTAGTCT
>NW_007157675.1:0-749 GCF_000164805.1 Carlito syrichta | reverse complement strand
CAGTAAGGTCAGCTAGTTAAGTCACTGACTAGCTAGTTAAGTCAGTTAGTTAAATCATCTGACAAATCAACTGCCTAGCAGGGTAACTAGCTAGTTAAGTCAGCTGGTTAGCCAGCTGGATAGCAATTTAAGTCACCTAGTTAAGTCAGCTCGCTGGCCAGCAGTTTAGCTAGATAGTGAGGTAGTTAAGTCATCTGGCAAGCCAGCAGGAAATGTAGGTAGGTAGCAAATTAAGTCAGCTGGCTAGCTATCAGTCTTTCTAATTATGTCAACTAGTTAAGTCAGCTGGCTATATAGCAGTCTAGCTAGGTATCTAGCTAGTTAAATCTGCTGGCCAGCCAGCTAGCTAATTTATTAAGTCAGCTAGTTAAGTCAGTTGGCTAGGTTACTGGCTACCTAGCTAGCTAGGCAATAAAGTCACCTTGCTAGACAGCTGGTCAGCTAGTTAAGTCTGCTAGTCTAGTCAGTTGGCTAATCAGCTTGCTAGCTAGTTAAGTCAGCTCGTTAAGTCACTTGTCTAGCCATCTGGCTATCTAGTTAAAAAGCCTGTTACATGAGATGTGTAGCTATCTGGCTCGCTAGTTATTTCAGCTAGTTAAGTCAACTGGGTAGCTAGGCATCTAGCTAGATAAGTCAGCTTTATATGTCAGTTAGCTAGATAGTTAAGTCAGCTAGTTAAGTCAGCTAGCTATATGATAGCTAGTTAGGTAGCTAGCAGGTTGAATCAGCTAGTTTAGTCAGTAGTCTTG
>NW_007157674.1:0-710 GCF_000164805.1 Carlito syrichta | reverse complement strand
AGTTAAGTCAGCTAGTTATGTCAACTAACAACAATGTTAAGTCAGCTAGTTAAGTTGGCTTTCTAGCAAGATATCTTGCTAGGTAGCTAGCTAGTAATTTCAGATAGTAAATTCAGCAGTCTAGTTAGGTAGCTAACTTGTTAAGTCATCTAGTTAATTCAGCTGGGTAGCCAGCTGCCCAGCTTGGTATCTAGATAGTCAAGTCAGCTGACTAGCCAACTAGCTAGATAGTTAAGTCACCTAGTTAACTCACCTCTGTAGCCAACTTGTTAGGTAGGTAGCTAGGTAGTTAAATCAGCTGGTAAGACAGTGGGATACATAGGTACTTATCTAGTTATGTCAGCTGGCTAGCCACATGGCTAACTAGAGGTGTCAGCTAGTTGTCAGCTGGCTAGCCAGTGGGCTAACTAGTTATGTCAGCTAATTGAATCAGTTGGCCAACCAGCTGGCTAACTGGTTAAGTCAGCTAGCTAATTCAAGTGACTAGCCCAACTGGCTTGCTATGTAGCTCACTAGTTAAGTCAGCTGGTAGCCAGCTGACTAGCTGGTTAAATCAGCTAGTTAAGTCAGCTCGAGAGCCACCTGACTAGGTAGGTAGCTAGCTAATTAAGTCAGTTGGCTTGCTGATGGGCTAGCTAGTTATGTCAGCGAGTTAAGAAAGCTGGACAGCCAGCTGGCTGGCTAAGTGTGTATCTAGTAAAGCCAGTTGT
>NW_007157673.1:0-1443 GCF_000164805.1 Carlito syrichta | reverse complement strand
GGAGAGGGAGAGCTGGCAGGAACCCGGCCAGGGAACCTCAGGAACTCCCACACCAAAGCAGGGGCAGGCATTGGCAGGGGGCTTGGTGCTGGAAGGTGCTGAGCTTGGGGGAATCTCACATGTGGAGGGGGCGGGGTGAAGGACTGAGGGAAGAAGGTTTGCAGGAGAATTTCTTTCTTTCTTTCTTTCTTTCTTTCTTTCTTTCTTTCTTTCTTTCTTTCTTTCTTTCTTTCTTCCTGGTCTTCCTGAATTTTCTTGAACTCTGGGCCGGATGAGATCCTCCTGCCAAAGCCAGCCCTCAGCCATGGTTTCCTGTGTTTTGCTTGGGGTAGATGTGGGGGCTTGCTATGGTGCTGGTCTCCAGCATCCAGTCTCTGGCCATCTTCCATTCATGGCCTCCCTGAGTGTCAAGAAGACAGGCATGAGTCATTTGGCCATCCCTGCTCCCATGAAGTTTGAGAATCATATACTCCTTTTCCCCTAGGTGGTCCCTGGGAGGAGTGAGTGGGTACACCCCTGGGGAATGATGTGGGAAGAGGGGTGGGTGCCCCAGCAGAGACATGGCCCTGCACCAGGCGCTTCCCCCAGACAGAGCTCAGCGGGAAACTCCAGCCACCCTCTCCGGGGTCCAGGGTCATCAGAAGGGAGCGAGCCTCACGGTGGGGCCCCAACAGGGGTGTGAAGACCTGTATCAGGGGCTCACAACTGTCATCCTGGCACTCTGGGAGGTGGAGGCAAGAGGATGGCCTGAGGCCCCAGGTCGAGACAAGACCAGGAACCTTGGTGAGACCTTGTCTCTACAAGAAACCAAAAAACTGAGCCAAGCAGCTTGGGGCACACCTGTCATTCTGAGCACAGAGGGAGGATCACCAGCGTCCAGCCGGTGGAAGCCATAGTGGCTGAGAGCGGGTCCCTGCCCTCTGGTCTGGGTGACAGAGCAGGAGTCTGATTCAGAATAATAATACCAACCAACACCAACACCACTACCACAGGCCGGGCTCAGGCATTCAACCTGGCATCCAGGCCCTTCGGAGGCCCAGATGAGTGGAGGATCTGAGCCTGCAGGTTTGATACGAGCCTATGATATGGGAAGAGACCTTTTCTCGGCCATCAAAAATAAATTCAAAGATTAATCGGGCTTGATGGCACAGGCCTGTGGTTCCAGTCACTTGGGGTCCAAGGTGGGAGGATCACCTGAGCCCAGCAGTTGGAGTCCACAGTGACTGTGATCATGCCATTGTGCTCCAGCTGGGCAACAGAGCAGGAATTCAACATGAAATAATAACCACCACCACCACTACCACCACCACCCCTGCCAACCAGCACAAGGATGCACCCTCAGGGAGAGGAGACGAAAAGGCACTTTCCGGTCTGTCGTTCACGGGAGGTTTCAATGGTGGCCACCGTGCATGTCCTTCCCGTGGCTTCAGCCAGGCACCCCAG
>NW_007157672.1:0-774 GCF_000164805.1 Carlito syrichta | reverse complement strand
TTTTTAACTATTTATGGGCTCTCTGACTATAGCTTGACCTTGAGGATAATACGGAATTCCTGTAGAATGTGATGTGTCAAACCAGGTATAAAACTACTGAAAAGCTTTTGATGCATAAGCATGAGCATTATTAGTTTTTAATTGTTTAGGGATACTCACCTGTGAACGACAAAAGAATAAATGTTGGACTACATTTTTATAGGCTTCCCCATTTCTGGGTAAGGCTAAAATTACATGGGAAAATGTATCTGTTATCACATGTAGAAATGAGAATTTTCCAAAATTTTGGAAATGAGTAACACCCATTTGCCAAAAAACATTAGCTTTTAATCCATGGGGATTAACTACTGAGGGGAGGTGTTACTAGAAGTCGGACACGAAGTACAATTTTTTATCATTTACCCAGCCCTTTCTGTTGGAATGTGAAACTGGTGACTTAAAGTTGCAGCGTTTTGGTGATAAATTTTATGGGATTGCTGAGCTTGATTGACTAAATAATCTATAAGGAGAGGGCACATGATCGATTTTTTGAAGGCATCTGCTAATTGATAACCTTGATGTAGAGTTCCAGGAAGTCCTGAATGAAATCAAATATGACCTATGAAAAATGGTTAGTTTTTAACAATTATTAGTTGCTGTAAATGGATAAGTAAATTAAGAACAGTTGTCTTCTTAACAGGAATGGTCTCTGTTTTAATATGAGGAACAGCCCTTTTATATAACAGGAATCAGTAATAGAAAGACATTTTTCTTCTCTTAAATCAAGACAGTATC
>NW_007157671.1:0-700 GCF_000164805.1 Carlito syrichta | reverse complement strand
CTGAGACCAGAGGATCACCAGAGCCCGCGATTTCGAGGCTCCCAATGAACAACAGTCGTGTACCCATGCGCTGACCTGGGCCAAAGAGCCAGACCCTGTCTCCAAAATATGAGAATCGTACACAGATTTCCAACTGTGCATGGTGTATTCACAGGGTGACTAGGTTTTTAGCCAGGAAAAATGGGAAGGGGAGAAGAAATGTCCCTGGTGAGAGATGTGTCCCTGGAATTTCTTGGCAGAATGTCCTCGTTGCTGAGTTGGATGGTCGAATTGTCTGGGGCACATTTTTATCCTCATAGAGAAGAGATAGCGGGAAGTTGGCCAGGAAGCCTCGGGAATTTGTTCACCAAAGCGGGGGCAGCCATGGGAGGATTGGGGCCAGAGGGTGCCATGCTTGGGGGACTCTCATATGTGGGGAGGCAGGGGGGAAGGACTGAGGGAAAAACTTGTGCAGAAGAATGGATTTATTTGGTGACATATGTTTCTTTCTTTCTTTATTTCTTTCTTTCTTTCTTTCTTTCTTTCTTTCTTTCTTTCTTTTCCTCTCTCTCTCTTTTGTTCCCTCACATGGTAGTCCTGGCTGCTCTCAAACTACCCAACTGGGGCCTTCCTCTTGGCCTCAGCCTCCCAACCTGCTGTGATCACAGGTCTTTCCATTTGGTCGACATGCTGATCTTCCTTTCCTAGTGTTGAACTTTGG
>NW_007157670.1:0-2503 GCF_000164805.1 Carlito syrichta | reverse complement strand
ACCTACATGCCAGCAGTGTGCACGCTGTGTATGAATGCCTTATGGAAGGGCAGATGTCAATGTAGAAGCCAGTCCTAGATTTCTAGAGCAGGAAGAAACCATAGCAATCGTCTTCTTTTATAAGGAGAAAAAATAGGCATAGAGAGGCTGTATAATTTTTTTTGAAGACCTGAAGCAGATCTGTGGCTGGAATTCAACCTTCCAATTTCTACTTCATGATGGCTGGACCTACCCTTTCCAATCATACAGATTTTTGCTTGTGGAAGATGCTAAACATTTAGATACTTGTAATTTTGTCATATAATGTCTTTTGAATTCTTTGTACAAGGCTGTAGGGAGAGGAAAATTGAGAGCTTCTTGTGGAATTCTTAATTGCTAATAATTCATTGGTACAATCAATAGAGCTGTATTGAGTGCTTCATCTACAAGGTGTAGTTGAATAAAAGTATTTATTTCTTTTCTAGTAACTCCTGGTCTAATGCACAAACATGCTTACATTGCTGCAATTGTAGTAATGCTGTAACAGAGGAACATTCGAGTGGTGCCTTGAGCATGGAGGAGTCAACAAAGGATTTTTGGAGATGACATTTGAACTGAGCCTTAAAATATAAAGAGGATTGTATCAGGTGGATAAGAAGGATTGGTACTGAAAAAGTAGGCAAGGGCCAGGTGTTATCATAAAGACCTGGTAATCCACGTTAAGGGATTTGGATATTATTGAAGAGAAAAGACAACAGAAGGAGTTAGACTGGGGAGAGTCTAATCAGATTTGAGTTTTGAAAAGATCTCTCTGACAACAGTTTGGAGACTGATGGTGGGAGGGGCGAGGCTGGAGCAAGGAAAACCAGACGACTGTTTCTGTAGATAGGTGAGTGAATGGTCTCAACTGGAGTTTCTTAACTAAGGTGACCTTTCATGAGAAAACCTGAGACTCTCAAGTCCACATTGATGTCCTTTGCCTCTGATCAAAGCTACCCTAGAACTCACATTCCTTTTCCTCTGCATACATTTGTTATCCGGTCACTGCCTTGCATCTGGGATAAATTAACTGTAAGAAAGTAATTGCCTGATGAGAAATTTAACATTTCCGCTCTTACTAAGTTTTTGACCTCTTGTCCACTAGACGGAATTGTGCTTAGTTACGAGTATCTCTGTTCTTTTGCAGCAAACAAAAAATGATTTCTCCAAGGAGTTCAGAGAACACCTCCTCAGCTTTTTTTAGGTTGTAGAATTTGGGTATCATATTACTTGCATAATGAGTCCAAACATAGCTTTAGGGTGAGGAGGTCGATGACCATTTCTTGGTGTTTAACTGTTGAATATGGCCATGTCCCTATTTAATGAATCTGAGGAAACCCCTAATGCTGTTTACTTTACTCTGTTTCACAGATCTGTTATTCTGTTTCTGAACTGTGAGGGCAAGTTCTCCCTCAGTGTTCTTATTCAGAAATTTTTGACTCTTTTCTCGCATTTTCTATTCCAGATAAATTTTAGAACTGCTAGTCTAGTTCCAAAAGTAACCCAATTAGGATTTTTGATTGGAATAACATTGCATTTATATATTAACTGAGAAGAACTGCCAACTTTAAGACATGGAGTTCCTCTTTCAGGAACATAGTAGAATTCATCATATTATGTCCTTTTATGTCTGTCAAGAGTTAGAGCTTTCTTCATGCAGGTTGTCTACATTTCTTGTTAGATTTATTTTTATGATTTTTAGGTTGTAGAATTTGGTTTGAATTGTATTTGTTGTAGTTGGTATTGTGAATATACTTTTTCAGTGACTTTCACAATTAAAAGAAAAACAGTTGAAAAATGTAAACACAATAGTAGAAGAGAGCTAGTAACAAACAGTGTGGTTTCCTCTCTTAGCCCTCGTCCCTGCTTTCCTATCTTTTGCTATCCTTTCTGTAGGGTTCTAGTGTTACTTTCATCTCTCTAAATGATGTGCTTATACTGCCACTTATTGACTTCTCAATTTGTGATATTTTTTGTTTGTTTGTTTGTTTGTTTGAGTTGGAGTCTCACTGTCGCCCAGACTGGAGTGCAGTGGCTGCTCCTAGCCACCGCAGCCTTGACCTGCTGGGCTCCAGCGATCCTTCCGCTTCAACCTTCCAAGTAGCTGGAACTACAGGCGCACGCTACCACGCCCGGCTAATATTTTGATTTATTGTAGAGATGAGGTCTCGCCTGCCCAAGCAGTTCTCGAACCCGCAGGCTCAGGCAATTCACTCACCTCAGCCTCCCAAAGGCGTGGGATTACAGACTGAGCCACTGAGCCCGGCTCTCAATTTGTGATATTAACTATTGATTCTCCTCTATGGTAGATGAGAAATTAGCTCACTTAAACCATCCTCTGTTCCCTTCAGTTACTCTGTTAGTTACCCTGTAACATTAACAATGTTATCAATTCACTTACACTTTTCTTTCTGGCTCTGCCAACTAGAATATTCTACCTAACAACCATAGCACTCCCTTTACAAATCTTCCTCTTTTATCCCTC
>NW_007157669.1:0-742 GCF_000164805.1 Carlito syrichta | reverse complement strand
TCAAATGTCAAGAATTATAATACCTCATCTTCAAAAAGTTAAAAATTAAAACAAAACAAACAAAAACAATCAATGAAAAACTCAACTATAAGAGATTAATTAAATAAAGAACTCTGGGTTAGAGAACTTATTGAATTTATTTATACTTACAGCTGGGGCTAAAAGCAACTCCTGGAAATTATGATTATAGGAGCAAAAAAATATAAATGTATTATTGCATCTGAAATTATGCTACAATTTTCAATAATTATATAATCATCAGCAATTGGGAAAAACAGTGATGTTGGTAGATACTCTAACAAGATGGTTCTATCTTGTAAAACTAGACATGGCTCTTCTTTGTGTCAATACAATAAACACTCACCTACAAGGTATGATGTCTGTTAAAGCAGGTATGTTACAGAAGAAGAGAGTTTGGGGAAAAATAAAATCTCTGATTTTTGGTCTTTTGAGGTTGTCTTAGGTTGTGTGCTCTAGAAACTGATCCTGAAACAAGAATTTGGGTGCTCATGATTTATTGAGTGAATGCGCTTAAGAAAAAGGATTTGGGTAAACAAAATGGGGATAATGTTAAGTGAAGATGTGGTCTCAACTTGAGTCCAGCTTCAATCTGATCCTATAGAAAGTTCTGAAACACAGTGCTGGGCTTCCTTTGAAATAAGGGACTGGACATTGTTCTGTTATGTCAGTCACTGGCTACAGGCTGCCCAATAAAAGGAAGGATAAATAAAGGCATAACTCT
>NW_007157668.1:0-601 GCF_000164805.1 Carlito syrichta | reverse complement strand
CAGGAGTTGAGACAAGACTGGGCAATGTGCTGAGATCCTGTCTCTACAGAAGAATAAGGAGGAGCAGCAGCTGCAAAATGAGGAAGATGAAGATAATGAAGATGAGAGACGCAGAGAAAGCGAGAATATGGAGAAGAAAGAGGAGATGGAGACGAAGGATAGTGAAGAGGAGAAGAAGCGGAAGAATAAGAAAAAGACAAAGAAGAGGAGGAGAAGAGAAGAAATGAACAACTGTGCAACAGTGGCTCAATAACGGGGGGTGAGAATGGATTGGCACCTCTAACATGGATACCACGATGCATATTTGGTGAGTTAACTAATAATAAATAAAATTAACAATGTAAGAGAGCAGCCAAAAGAGAAAGCATTTTATTTGGGTTCTTAGAAATTGCAATTTTGAAGACACAATTCTAGCAAGCATGGTGTCTGTCTCAGCAAGTTTGAATGGGGGTTTAAATGGTTTATGGTATGTCTGTACAATGAAACAAATTTCATGTAGTCCATGACTGATGATGACTGATGGACAACTTAGAATATCCCAGGTGATGATTAGAGTAATTTGGCACCACCATCTCCCCAGGAGATTTATAAAAGGCTGAGT
>NW_007157667.1:0-388 GCF_000164805.1 Carlito syrichta | reverse complement strand
CTCCCATATTTGAGCTTTTGCTTTGGTGATCTGGGCTCCTCTGCTAAAGTTAGGGTTTTGGTGGTCTTGTCTTTCCAGTTCCCTTAGGTGATTTGTTAGGCTTTTAACCTGTGATCTTTCCATATTCCTGATGTGTGTTTGTAGAGATACAAATTCCCTTCTTAAAAGTGATTTCATGGCACCCCAGAGGTTTTGGTAGGATATTTCCTTGTTTTCATTTTTTTCCAGGATCTTTTCATTTCTACTTTGATTTCAGTGTTGACCCAGTAATTGTTCAGCATCATGCTATCTAATGCCTATGTCTTTGTGGGTTTGGGGGGAATTTTGGTGGTGTTGATATTTATTTTTATTCCACTGTTGTCTGAGAAGGTGCATGGCAGTTTCTGAT
>NW_007157666.1:0-521 GCF_000164805.1 Carlito syrichta | reverse complement strand
GAGAGGAGTTAGGTCCCTGTGAGTGGAGAGAGGAGCTATGTCCCTGAGGGTGGCCAGAGACGCCATATGCCTGAAGGTGGGGAGAGAACCTATGTCCCTGAGTGTGAGGAGAGGAGCTATCCTTGAAGGTGGGGAGAGGAGCTCTGTTGTTTTGAGTGGAGAGAGCAGCTACGTCCCTGAGGGTAGAGAGAGGAGCTATGTCTCTGAGGGTGGGTGGAGGAGCTATGTCCCTATGAGTGGAGAGAAAAGATATGTTCTTAAGGACGAGGAGAGGAGCTATGTCCCTGAGGTTGTAGAGAAGAGATATGTCTCTGAGGGTGGAGAGATCCCCATGTCTCTGGGAATGGCAGTAGGATCTATGTCCCTGAGGATGTGATAGGAGCTATGAACCCGAGGGTAGGGAGAGGAGCTATATCCTAGAAGGTGGGGAGAAGAGTTAGGTATCTTTGAGTGAAGGGAGCAGCTATATCCCTGAGGGTGGGGAGGGGACATATGTCCCTTAGTGTGGAGAGAGGAGCTAT
>NW_007157665.1:0-691 GCF_000164805.1 Carlito syrichta | reverse complement strand
TTCATAAGCTATCTGCAGATTCCAGTATCCTCTGACAGGTGTATGGGCCCCCTGGAACCCACTTCCCATTGCCTTAGAATCTGTCCATGCAGTGGGGGGGGTGTATGTTTTTCCCCTGAAAGCAAAATGAGATAAGAAAAAGGAAAAGAATGGAAAGAGGAAGTAGGAAGATTTAAGGAAGGTGAAGAGAGGGAAGAAGAAGAGGGAAAACAGACAGACACACCAACTAACAAACAGAGAAGCAAACAAAGAAAAAACATACAAGACAATCATAAAAACAAACAAACAAAACTCCCCATTGATGTACGTGCCCTCAAAAATACCCATACACAAACAAGAAAATCTTTTTAAAAAAAGTAAAATAACAGAAATAAAGCAAGCATGAAAATGTAAAACAAAACAGAAAGAGAGAAAAAAAGAAGAAGAAGAAGAAGAAACACATACACACCTCACTCTGTGGCCATTTCTGTAACTCCAGGTTCCTTTCCCAAGCACTGCCAGTGATTTTGACTGCTGCTGCTGCTTTTGGCAGCTGGCACCATGTTAGGGAACTGCTCTGGTCTCCAGCCCATCCCCTCCACTCTCAGCAGAGGCTGATAGGGTTTCTCTCAGCATGGAACAGATGTCCCATGGACTACTGTGGAAGGAGGATGGATCAGATCCCATCTCGCTCGACTGTCTGCTGCTGCTG
>NW_007157664.1:0-2088 GCF_000164805.1 Carlito syrichta | reverse complement strand
AAGACATTGTTTAAGAAAGCAAACTCAGTGTGCACCTGTATTCTCAACTTTTTGGGAAGATCACTTGAGCCAGGAGTTGGAGACAAACCTGGGAGACATAGTGAGACCCTGTCTCAAAACAAAACAAAGCAAAACACTCACTCATCCAACTAATCAACCAACCAAACAAAACCAGAGACTGGAGTAGATAATTTGATTTCCTGTGATTCCCCTGACACACCTTTTTTTCTGTCAGGATAAAGACCTGATCACTTCGATTTAATCAATAGTTGAACTGATCAGGGATGGATTGGTTTCAAATGTCTTGAAGGAAAGATAGATTTTGTGTATAATAGAGGACTCAGCAGCATATGAAGACCTAAGTACCACAAGACTCTGTCTTTTCCATCTAGCCTAGACTTTGATTTTATGCTCCACGACATGCTTAGCAAAAATCCTGCAGCTGGATCCTTCCATTTTCCAAGACGACTCAGTGTGTGGTGGCAAAGACCCCTGAAACTGACATATTCAATAAGGCCAAATGACAGAGGAGTTAGCCTGAGGATCGAGCAAGGTGACAGCTCACTCTGGCCACAAACCCCTTCTGTTGCCACTCTCTTGCTCTCTTTTTCTCTAAATAATACTTTAAATACCAAATATATTCAGATTATTCCTTTATAGACTTGATTTACTTGTCCCTATATTTATCAGTCTGAGGAAAGTGGGATTACCTGCTCAACAAAATGAAGTTGTTTATGGACCAGAGATTTTGTATCTTGAGTGGATATACCCAGAGTCATTGTGCTTAAGACATTAAGGACCACGTTTAGCCCTTTTAAAATGATGTGATAGATGCTTTGTGACTTTTCTACATTAGAATTCTACATCTGTGTACTTACCATCTAACTCTTCAGTGTCTTTCACCAGAGTAAGCAGAGGACACCTTCCCTCCTCCCAGTTAATGAAGTCTTGGCCTTGTAACTTGTTTTGGTCAATGATGTGGGCCAAAGTGACAAGTGTGCCAGTTCCAGGCCAAGACCTCAAGGGGCATCTTATGTTTCTGCTTACTTTCTTGGACTCCAGTGACCCTTCATGGGAAGAACATGTCTCAGGTAGCCACTGGTCCAAGGAAAATGAGAAAATATGTGACACAGGCTTGAACCTGATCAGCAGCCTGGAGTTTCAAGCTCAACCAATTCCAGCTGAGCCCAGCAGAGCCACAGCCAACCACAGAACTGTGAGAGGGGAAATAAATATTTGTTGCTATGAGCCCCTGAGAGTTTAAAGTTGACTGATAGGCAGCAAAAACTTTCAAACCAATGGTTAGCATTAAACTTTTTTTAAAAAGTCATGCTTGTTTGGCTCTATGAAATTTTATAATTCATCTTCACTTGGTTGATTAGGTAGCTCATCTATTTACTGCCTGACTGAATTGGACATTATTTTTAGATTCATATTTGGCTATCTCCACAATTATTATGAGCACTCTAATAAAATATTTAAAACAACTGCAAAAATCAGAATGTTTGAATTTTGTGTATTTAATTTTAAGACAGTTTAATGAGTGTGTGCATTCACTAAAAGGCATCAAAATGGATGAGTTCAAAAACTGTTTTGAGCAATAGAAAAAGCATCTCGATACATGTATTGCATCAGACAGAAAGTACCTTGGAGGTGACTGAAGTTTAATAAATATATTCCAGTTTTGGGGGTCCCCCTCATAAACTTGTATAATGTTAAGTGTAAGATACAATCTATAAAACAATATATTTAATAAGCATTTGAAAATATATATACATGTATGTATTCTGGATAATGACAATACTAAATAGAAACTTTTTTATCTAAAGTATTACTCTAATTTTACAAGATAAATATACATATCTGTTAACATTAAAAAAAGTATGTACATTCAGAAAAAAAGGTTGCCAGTTGTTTTACATTTTTCCTATAGTTAAAAAAGCTTTTTAAATAATGGTTTATCTCAGAATAGAAAGGTAATTTATTGGTTGAGCATCTGCCAGACACGTGAAAAACATATATATATGTTTCTTTTTTTTTTTTTTTGCCATGTATGAACTTTAATGGGATCCTGGAATCAGGAAATAA
>NW_007157663.1:0-738 GCF_000164805.1 Carlito syrichta | reverse complement strand
AGAATGGTGGAAGGTTAAGCAGCTTGGCTATGTTCTTACTTTGTATGTTTTGTTGTTGTCTCCAGTGTCCTGGAAACTAATATACTTGTACACAAGACATCATCTATCAATAATGCAGTTTTCTCACCTTTAAGGTCTTATAAACATGTTGACCATTGTTCTTGTTGAGATAGTCATTCTAAGCTTACATCTTGCTTTCCAGGCATTGAATAACTGTTGCGATTGTTCTGTTGTTGTCGTGTACTATTCTATATTGAATTTTGGTTAATTTTGAGTAAGTGATTCTGTGGATGTTGAGAGTCTTCAGTACTTTCCCATGCACCTTTTATTCCCATTTGAGGCAGGAGAGCCCTGATAGCAACAGGCCAGTTGTTCTGCCAAATGGTTCTAGGTGAATTTTAGAATGTTCCTCCATGCAGTTGAAACACATCGTAACTTGTTTTTCAAGTACACTCAGGCCTATGCCAAATATTTGTTTTTTTCAACCACGAGATTTAATTTATTTTTGTGATAGGAGGAATACGTATATATTTCAGTGGACCAAATTTTAAGATGGAGGGCATGCTCTAAGATCATGACAAACAGTAGCCCATGTATGTAAGTATTTTTCTGATGAGTTGTTTCTCTCCAAAGTAAAATGTATGGTTTTTAAAAAGGAAGTTTTAAAGCACCTATATTGAGTTATCCTGTATTGAAAAGACTGTCAGACTTGTCAAAATAACATGTAACAAAAATGTA
>NW_007157662.1:0-888 GCF_000164805.1 Carlito syrichta | reverse complement strand
GAGTTCTTCAGCTGACATATTCTAAGACCTCCCTGAAAATGGAGTTGGGCTTTAGTTGGTTAGTTGGCATTTATCACTAAGTATGCACTGGTGATTTTTATTTTCTTTTCTTTTTTAATAGGAGAGGTTTGTTGTTGTTTGTTTGCTTGTTTTAAGTTTTAAAACAAAGTTTATTAGAGAAAGACTGTTGGTGGGAGTGTAAACTAGCACAACCTCTGTGGAAAACAGTGTGGTAATTCCTAAAAGGTCTAAAAATTAACCTCCCATAAGATTCAGCAATCTCCCTTCTGGGAACATACCTGGCCAAACTCAAATCATTCTACAAAAAAAAGATACCTGTTCATGTATGTTTATTGCAGCACTATTCACAACAGCAAAAACATGCTGCCCATCAAAAGTAGACTGGATTAAAACAAATGTAGTACATATACAAGATGGAATATTATGCAGCCATAAAGGAGGACAGAGTTATTAACTTCACAGTAACTTGGATGGATTTAAAGTCTATAATATTCTGTGATCTATCACAGAAACAAAGATCTATTACAGAAACAGAGTTCTGAGTACCACATGTTCTCACTCCTAAGCGGACCCTGAACATTTATCATAATACTATAAGAAAGGAATTGGTAGTAGTGGGAAACTGCCAGGGTAGGTAGTGGTGGAGCACACTTCATCAATAAGGGTACCTGATCTCAAACCAGGTGATGTGGGAACCAAAGGGAAGCCCAAACTTTACCTGCACAATTTGTATATACCTAACTCTGAATCTTTAAAATAAAATAAAAAAGATAGAGAAACATGCCAGAGCTGGCAAAGGTGAGAGAAAATGTTTTACATTTTTATTTTTTAAAATCTTATCACGTATTAACTATGTGTTCTTGAACA
>NW_007157661.1:0-573 GCF_000164805.1 Carlito syrichta | reverse complement strand
TCATCCTGGAGATGCAAATCAAAACCACACTGATATACCACCTAACTCCAGTCAGAATGGCAATTATCAACAACTCAAAAAATAACAGCTGTTGGATAGGGTGTGGTGAAAAGGGAACACTTCTACTCTGTTGGTGGGAGTGTAAACTATTGCAACCTCTGTGGAAAGCAGTGTTGCGATTCCTAAAAGCTCTAAAAATTGACCTTCCATATGACCCCACAATCCCCTACTGGGAATATACCCTGAACAACACAAATCACTCTATGAAAAATATACCTGCACACGTATGTTTATCGCATCGTTGTTCACAATAGCAAGAACCTGGAAACAACCATGCTGCTCATCAAAATAGGACTGGATTAAAAAAATGTGGTACATATACACAATGGAATACTACGCAGCCATAAAAAAGAACAAAATCATGAATTTCGCAGCAACCTGTATGGAACTAGAGTCTATAATACTGAGTGACCTCTCACAGAAACAAAGATCTGAATATCACATGTTCTCACTCATATAATGGACCTTGAACATCCAATGTAATAATATAATAGAATGACTGACAGTACTGGG
>NW_007157660.1:0-886 GCF_000164805.1 Carlito syrichta | reverse complement strand
GAGGGTAAGGCAAATGGATCATTTGAGCCCAGGAGATAGAAGCTGAGATGACCCACTGCACTCCAACCTGGGCAACTGAGTGAGACCTACACACACACACACACACACACACACACACACACAGTTCACGTGATGAGTGTGTGTGTGCACGCACACCCCTTGAATATTATCTTTTAATTAGCTGATTTTAACCATAGAGCTATTAAAAATATCTTTTTACATATCTTATAAAAACGGAGAGAATTGTTAATGCTAGTCATTGCATTATTACCTCTTTCTTCCAATTTAACCTTTCCATCAATTGTTTAGAATGAGCAATCTCTAAATTTTATTTTCAGTGGTGCACTTATTTCAAATAGTGACTAAATTCAAAAGTCCAGGTAGTAGAGGGCATCGAGGAAGCAATCTCCACGACCCCAAAATTCACTCTGAAAATAGACTTAAGAAAAACAAAAGACAACAAAGCCCCATAGGGCAGGGACCCTTTAGAACAAAGCTCCCCCAAAAGATTGACATGTTTCTAATGAAAATTGTGCTGCTTGAAATCATACATATCTTGGACAGTCAGTGTTTTTTAGACTGGCCATCTGACATGAACCCAAAAACTCACAACCTTCGTGTGGTAAAGGCCACAAATATGGTCACAAAGTCAAACTCCCAAGGACATGAAGATAAGACAAAAGGGAAACCTTATTAAGTTTTGTTTCAGGGACCCACCTCAATGTCTGTCTTTAAAAGTCTTTAGTCTAATCATGTCCACAAAGCTGACCAGTCTGCAGGGTTGGCTTGAAGAGTGGACTTATATGTTATAGGCTTGTGTTCTACCCTATGGCTACCTGTTTTGTGGCAAAACAACAAAGAGAGACAGAGACAAAGAAGATGAGTT
>NW_007157659.1:0-1486 GCF_000164805.1 Carlito syrichta | reverse complement strand
CTATCCCATGCTCATGGATCAGAAGAATCAACATTGTGAAGATGTCCATCTTACCTAAGGCAATCTACAAATTCAATGCAATACTCATCAAATTACCAGCAACATTCTTCTCAGACCTAGAAAAAACAATGCAGGAATTCATATGGAAATACAAATGTCCAAGAATAGCCAGAAGAATCCTCAGCAAAAAAACAAAGCATGTGGTATCACGTTACCAGACTTCAAACTTTACTATAAAGCTACAGTCATCAAAACAGCTTGGTATTGGTATAGGAACAGGCATATAGATCAATGGAATAGAATTGAGATTCCAGAAGCAAAACCTCAATTTCTCAACCAACTCATCTTTGACAAAGTCTCCACCACCTACCACTGGGGAGAGGAGAACCTATTCAGTAAATGGTGCTGGGAAAACTGGCTGACCACATGCAGAAGATTGAAACAGGACCCTATCTATCACCATGCACAAAGGTTAATTCCAATTGGATCAGAGACCTAAATGTAAAAATCAAACCATAAGATCCTTAGAAAATGAAGGAAATACCCTCATGGAAATCAGAACTGGCATCCAATTCCTGAACAAAACCCAAAACCCACAGCTCGTAATAGAGAAAATAGACAAGTGGGACCTTATTAAACTGACAAGCTTCTGCAAAGCCAAAGAAACCATCAATAGAGCAGGGAGACAGCCTACAGATGGGGAAAAAGTATTTGCCAACTCCAGGTCCGACAAAGGCTTAATATCCTGGATCTACAAGGAACTCAAACGTGCTGAAAAGAAAAAAACAAACAACCCCATTATAAAATGGGCAAAAGATATGAACAGACACTTCACAAAGGAAGACATCCGAGCAGCCAACAAACACATGAAGAAATGTTCAACCTCACTAATCATCAGGGAGATGCAAATCAAAACCACACTGAGATACCACCTAACCCCAGTCAAAATGGCAATTATCAACAACTCAAAAAATAACAGCTGCTGGAGAGAGTGTGGTAAAAAGGGAACACTTCTACACTGTTGGTGGTAGTGTAAACTAGTACAACCTCTGTGGAAAGCAGTGTGGCGATTCCTAAAAGTTCTAAATACCAACCTTCCATATGACCCTGCAATCCCCCTACTGGGAATATATCCTGAAGAACACAAATCACTCTATAAAAAAGATACCTGCACACGCATGTTTGTCACAGCGTTGTTCACAATAGCAAGAACCTGGAAACAGCCATGCTGCCCGTCAAAAGAGGACTGGATTAAAAAAAAAATGTGGTACATATACACGATGGAATACTACGCAGCCATAAAAAAGAACAAAATCATGAATTTCGCAGCAACCTGGATGGAACTAGAGTCGATAATACTGAGTGACCTCTCACAGAAACAAAGATTCGAATATCACATGTTCTCACTCATATAATGGACCTTAAACATCCAATGCAATACTATATGAAAACGACTGACCGTATTGGGAAACTATGGTGGGGGGAA
>NW_007157658.1:0-644 GCF_000164805.1 Carlito syrichta | reverse complement strand
TGCCCTGTAGATTTTCAGGACTGAGGACTCATATAACCCAGATTCTACATTTTTAGCAACAGCCATGCAGTTACCTGTATATGAGTACTCCTGTTCACAGATACATGCGTCGAAAGCTTGATTCTTATTTAGATCTTAGTAAGACACCGTATACTGTTTTGGAGATTGAGAAAACATGTCACACACATTCCTTACTCTTTCATAGGAAAAGTCATTGCATTTGCCTGTATATGAGGATTTCATTTCCCTAGTTTATGCTTCAAAAACCCAAATTCGTGTTTAGCCCTTAACAAGAAACACTGAACTTTTATTGGGATGAAGGATACGTGTAAACCAGATTCCTTATTCTCCTTTAGCAATAGACAGTGCAGTTTCCTGTATATGAGGACTCCCATTACCCAGATTCCTACTCCCAAAACCTGAATGGTGGATATCTCTTAGCAAGACAGTCTGTAGGTTTTGCGGATGAAGACCTCGTGTAACCAACATTCCTTATTCTTCCATAGCAACAGGTCGTGTAGTGTTCTGCATATGAGGACTCCCATTACTGAAAATCCTGCTTCTTTCTCAGCAAGACGCCACGATATTTCCTGGTGACATAGAATTCCAGTTGCTTGGATATCAAGAGAATGACTCCCATAGAG
>NW_007157657.1:0-474 GCF_000164805.1 Carlito syrichta | reverse complement strand
CTCAAAAAAAAAAGAGCAACTATATTAAAAAATAAACTGTAACTTAGAGACCTGTGGAACTATAACAAAGCGCTAACCTTTATGTCATCAGAGTCCAAGTAAAGAAGAAAGTTTGTTGTTAAACATTTTTAAAACATAATAGCTGAAAATCTCTTATGTTTGGTGAAAGGCATAGATCTACAGAAGGAAAACATTGATTCCTAGATAGCATAAAGTCAAAAAACATTACACCAAGAAATATTTTGATAAAAAAGTTAAACATTAAAAACAAACACAAAATTGAGCTCCCAGTAAAAATTGATATATGAAGACAGGAAGATTTTTCTGAGATTTTTCAAGAGAAAAAATGGAAGTCAGGAGAGGCAGACAATGTTGAACATGCTGGAGGGAAAAACTGTCAACCCCAAATGAAGACCCCCCTCATTATTGAAGATTACAGAGCACAAAGATGCTCTTTTGCTGTGTTGGACTGTT
>NW_007157656.1:0-2839 GCF_000164805.1 Carlito syrichta | reverse complement strand
GTAATTCCCGCACCTTTGGGAGACTGAGGTGAGTGGATTGCCTGAGCCTGCGGGTTCGAGATCTGCCTGGGCAGCGAGACCTCATCTCTACAATAAATAAAAAATCTGGGCGACAGAGTGAAACTCCAACTCAAAAAAAATCAGCCAGGCGTGGTAGCGCATGCCTGTAATTCCGGCTACTTGGAAGGCTGAGGCGAAAGGATCACTGGAACCCAGCTGCAATGGCCTGGAGTGGCCACTGCACTCCAGTCTGGGTGACAGAGTGAGACTCCAACTCAAAAAAAAAAAAGAAAAAGAAAATGCAGGAGATACCCTTATGGAAATGGGAACTGGCAATCAATTTCTGATCAAAACCACCACTGCCCATGCCAAGGAGATAAGATAAACAAGTGGGATCTCGTTAAATTGAAAAGCTTCTGCAAAACAAAAGACCATCAAGAGAGCAGGGAAAACAACCCCCAGAATGAGGAAAGAATGTTTACCAACTGTATACTGACAAAGCCCTAACATCCAGGATCTATAGGGACATCAAATGTGCTCAAAGGAAAAAAACCAAAAAAGTCCCATTCAAAAGTGGACAAAAAATATGAATAGACACTTCTCAAAACAAGATATAAAGGTGGTCAGCAGACACATGAAAAAGTGTTCAACATCACTCATTATCAGAGAAATGCAGTTCAAAACCACATTGAGATACTACCTAGCCCCAGTATGAATGGCCATCATTAATAGAACAAACAACACTAGATACTGTCGAAGATGCAGAGAAAAAGGAAAGCTTCTACATTGCAGGTGGGAATGCAAACTAGTCTAACCTCTTTAGAAAACAGTGTGGAGATTTATGAAAGAACTAGATTTTGACCTTCCATATGACCCAGCAATCCCCCTACTGGGAATTTACCTGGAGGAACTCAAATATTTCTACAAAAAAGATACCCAAGCTGGGCTTGGTGGCTCAGCCTGTAATCCTTGTCATTGGGAGGCTGAAGTGACTGGATTGCCTGAGCCCACGGGTTCGAGACCCACCCAGGGAACAGCACCTCATCTCTACAATAAATCAAAAAATCAGCCGGGCATGGTAGCGCATGCCTGTAATTCCGGCTACTCGGAAGGCTGAGCTGGAAGGATTGCTGGAGCCCAGCAGGTCGAGGCTGTGGTGGCCGGGAGCGGCCACTGTACTCCAATCTGGGCGACAGAGTGAGCCTCCAACTGAAAAAAAAAAAAAAGATACATGCACACGCATGTTTATTACAGCCCTATACACAGTAGCAAAAACATGGAACTAACCGTGCTGCTCATTGAAACTGAAGTGGATAAAAAAATGGGGTACATTTACACAGTGGAATATTATAGAGCCATAAAGAAGAACAAACATGGACTAAGCAGCAATGTGGATGTGGATGGATTTTTGAGTTTGTCATTCTCAGTGACCTATCAAAGAAACAAAGAACAGAGCACTTATGTTTTCATTCGTAAGCAGATCTTGAACAATTGACTTAATACTATAAGAAAGAAATTGGCAGTAGTGGAAAACTATCAAGGGATGGAGAAGTGGGATTGATAGGTGAGGGAAACTGCTAGGGGAGGCAGGGGCACACCTTATCAACAAGGATACCTGCACGATCAATGTTTATATACCTAACCCTGATTTGTACCCCACATCTCTATAATAAAAATTTAAAAATAAATAAATAATAAAACAAAAACCCAGCAACAACAACAAAAAGAAAAAGTAACACAACACTTGCTGGGATTCTCCTATTTCAATCCTAATACTGTGCTCAGGAAAGAATACACTACACAAGATTCTACAAAATTAATCTCCAAATACTGTTTTCCAAAAGAACCTTTAGAACATTTCAGAAGAATTTTAAGATTGTAGGTTCTAGATCAGTACTAGAATCAAAAATAGATGGCAGCTATTGGATTTTATGGTGTGGGAAGCTATATATATATTTAGAGCAGGATTTATTGAGATTACTGAAAAGTTCCACAACAGGAACAACCCAAGGAGGTTGCCAGGCAATAATATTTTATGACCCCAAATTCTGAACTTTCTATTAATACAATGTGAAGGGCACAGATCAGTTCAAAACGGGGAAAGGTTCATGAAGCTGAAACTCATTTGTACAAGGAATAAACTCACAGAAAACATTCTTTTTTTTTTTTTTTTTGAGTTGGAGTCTCACTCTGTAGCCCAGACTGGAGTGCAATGGCCGCTCCCGGCCACCGCAGCCACGACCTGGTGGGCTCCAGTGATCCTTCCACCTCAGCCTTCCAGGTAGCTGAAACTACAGGTGCGCGTTACCAAGCCCAGCTAATTTTGTTTTTTTTATTGTAGAGATGAGGTCTCGCCAAGTTGCCCAGGCAGGTCTCGAACCCACAGGCTCAGGCAATTCACTCACCTCGGCCTCCCAAACCATGGGATTAGAGGCTGAGCCATGGAGCCCAGCCACAGAAAACATTCTACAAAAGAACATAAAATCTTTGGTATGGAAGGTAAATTGTTTCTTGAGATTGTCCTCACCCAGAAATACCAGATTCCTTCTTGTACAAAATTTGTTCAACCAGGTCTAGGAATTTCCACTCTTCTGGAGAGAATTCTATGGTCACATCTCTGAATGTCAATAGTCCCTGAAACTGAAACAACACATATTTATCAAGTGGCCATGGACTCTAGGTGAAAGGAGAGTGTAGTGAAACCAGGTTTAGCTGATATGACAGTGAAACTGTCCATAAGACATAGTTAATTCCCAATAATCTCTAATATATTGTCTTAGTCCTAGGATGGAATAAAATCCACTCATCCAGGTAGATACTTTACTTTTGTAAGTGATAC
>NW_007157655.1:0-718 GCF_000164805.1 Carlito syrichta | reverse complement strand
CAGGTCAACGCTGCGGTGGCTGTGACTATGCCTCTGAATTCCAGTCTGGGCTACAGAGTGAGACTCTGACACACACACACAAAAATTATATATATATATATATATGCTGAAAGGAAATTCACAGGGAGGGGAACTGACACTTAAGTGCCTACCTTATGCCAAGCACAATACTAGTCTTTTAAAAAATTAAAGTGTGCAGACTGGGCATAGTGGCTCACGCCTGTAATCCCAGCACTTTGGGAGACAGAGGGGAAAGGATTGTCTGAGCTCAGGGGTTCGAGATCAGCCTGAGCAACATGGCGAGATCTCGTCTCTACAATAAATCAAAAAATTAGCTGGACATGGTGGTGTATGCCTGTGATTCCAGCTACTTGGAAGGCTGAGGCAGAAGAATCACCTGAGCCCAGCAGGTTGAGTCTGTGGTGCTGTGGTGGCCGTGAGTAGCATGCCACTGCACTCTAGCCTGGGTGACAGAGTGAGACTCCGACTCAAAAAAAATTAAAAATAAAATTAAAGTGCATAACCATTCGATATTATATATCTTAAATTAGTAATCATGGGCCTTGTACAATTAATTTCCTTTTCTCATGTCTGGCTAGCTAGAAATTGTTTAGGATCTCAATTTTCTATTGTTTCAGCAAGATGTGATGAAATTGGTAGAATATTATTCATACTTAAAAAGAAGAAGATCCTGCCATATGCAACAACATGAATGAAC
>NW_007157654.1:0-805 GCF_000164805.1 Carlito syrichta | reverse complement strand
AAGCATAAACTAGGAAATGGAATCCACATATACAGGCAACTGCACTGACTTTTCCTAAGAAAGAACAAGGAATGTTGTTGACATGTTTTCTCAATCTCCAAAGAAGTATACGGCGTCTTCTAAGATCAAAACAAGAATGAAGATTTCGACGCATGTATCTGTGAACAGGAGTACTCATATACAGGCAACTGCATGACTGTTGCTAAAAATAAGGAATCTGGGTTATACGAGTCCTCAGTCCTGAAAATCTAAAGGGCATTTTGCTGACGGCTAAAGAAGAGTCAGGGATTTGAAGCATGAATGTGGGTAATAGTAGTCCTCATATACAGGAAACTACGTGGCCTCTTGCTAAGGAAAAGAAAAAATCTGTTATCCATGCTTCCTCTTTCAAAACGTCTACATGGTGTCTTAGTAAGGGCTAAACAAGAATCAGGGATTTGAAACAGGAATCTAGGGAAAGAGTGTCCTCACATACAGGACACTACACGGCCTCCAACTAAGGACAAATAAAGAATCATTGTTGCACAAGTACTCAGTCCAAAAAATTCCCAGGTTTCTGCTATGGCACAAAAAAGAAACAGGGCTTTAGCCAGGCTCGGTGCCTCAGCCTGTAATCCTGCACATTTGGGAGGCTGAGGTGAGTGAATTGCTTGAGCCTGCAGGTTCGAAACCCACCTGGCAAGTAAGACCTCATCTCTACAATAAATCAAAATTTCGCCCAGGCATGGTAGCGCATGCGTGCAATTCCATCTACTTGGAAGGCTGTGGCGGAAGTATCGCCGGAGCCCAGCAAGTCGAGGCTGGA
>NW_007157653.1:0-768 GCF_000164805.1 Carlito syrichta | reverse complement strand
CTCCTGGTCACTGCAACCTCGACCTGCTGGGCTCCAGCGATCCTTCCGCCTCAGCCTTCCAAGTAGCTGGAACTACAAGCATGTGCTACCACGCCCCGGCTGATTTTTTTATTTATTGTAGAGATGAGGTCTCGCCAAGTTGTCCAGGCGGGTCTTGAACCTGCGGGCTCGGACAATCTACTCACCTCAGCCTCCTAAAGGCTCAGGATTACAGGCTGAGCCACCGAGCCTGGCTTTTACATTTTATTTTAGATTTAGGGGGTACACATGCATTTTTGTTACAAGGACCTACTGTGTAGTGGTGGGAATGGAATCTCAGGTGTACCATTCCTCAGAGAGTGAACATTGTACATGTTTTCTAAAGAAAATGCTGTAAGAAAACAGAAGGCAGGCGGTTGGAGGCAGGAAGAAACTTTTTTAAAGTTTAGTTAATCTGAGGGAAATGTTAAGATCTTCTCTGGTCATGAGTATGAGGAGAACAAGGTCTAGGATGATCTTACATAGCTGGGCTTGCTTTGTGATATTTCCACCATTACCATGAAGAAAGCATGGCAAAGCCAACCCAGCTGTCCAAAGAGAATGGAGAGAGTAAGACCAGACTTACACCCAACTTCTGAGCAGCCAGAAATCCAGCTGCCGACACACAGACCGTAGTGAAGAGGCACAACTTGGATCCACCAACCCTAGTGTACAGCATACATGAAAGAATGAGAATAAATGTTTGCTACTGTAATTCACTGAAGTTTGAGTTGTTGTGCATTTTTGTAG
>NW_007157652.1:0-845 GCF_000164805.1 Carlito syrichta | reverse complement strand
GCCTTTACCACACGAAGGTTGTGAGTTTTTGGGTCATGTCAGATGGCCAGTCTAAAAACACTGACTGTCAAGATATGTATGATTTCAAGCAGCACAATTTTCATTAGAAACAAGTCAATCTTTTGGGGGAGCTTGTTCTAAAGGGTCCCTGCCCTATGGGGCTTTGTTGTCTTTTGTTTTTCTTAAGTCTATTTTCAGAGTGAATTTTGGGGCTGTGGAGATTGCTTCCTCGATGCCCTCTACTACCTGGGCTTTTGAATTTAGTCACTATTTGAAATAAGTGCACCACTGAAAATAAAATTTAGAGATTGCTCATTCTAAACAATTGATGGAAAGGTTAAATTGGAAGAAAGAAGTAATAATGCAATGACTAGCATTAACAATTCTCTCCGTTTTTATAAGATATGTAAAAAGATATTTTTAATAGCTCTATGGTTAAAATCAGCTAATTAAAAGATAATATTCAAGGGGTGTGCGTGCATACACACACTCATCACGTGAACTGTGTGTGTGTGTGTGTGTGTGTGTGTGTGTGTGTGTGTAGGTCTTACTCAGTTGCCCAGGTTGGAGTGCAGTGGGTCATCTCAGCTTCTATCTCCTGGGCTCAAATGATCCATTTGCCTTACCCTCCTGAGTAGCTGGGACTACATGCCACCATGCCCAACTAATATTTTAATTTTTTTGTAGAGAGGAGTTCTTGCTATGTTTCTTTGGTTAATCTCAAACTCCTGGCTTAAGCAATCCTCTCACCTCGGCCTCCAGAAGTGCTGAGATTACAAGTATGAGCCACCATGCACAGTCTAAGCTATATATTTTTACAAAGCATTTATGCTTTTTCTCTTTTG
>NW_007157651.1:0-839 GCF_000164805.1 Carlito syrichta | reverse complement strand
AAGGGTCCCTGCCCTATGGGGCTTTGTTGTCTTTTGTTTTTCTTAAGTCTATTTTCAGAGTGAATTTTGGGGCTGTGGAGATTGCTTCCTCGATGCCCTCTACTACCTGGGCTTTTGAATTTAGTCACTATTTGAAATAAGTGCACCACTGAAAGTAAAATTTAGAGATTGCTCATTCTAAACAATTGATGGAAAAGTTAAATTGGAAGAAAGAAGTAATAATGCAATGACTAGCATTAACAATTCTCTCCGTTTTTATAAGATATGTAAAAAGATATTTTTAATAGCTCTATGGTTAAAATCAGCTAATTAAAAGATAATATTCAAGGGGTGTGCGTGCATACACACACTCATCACGTGAACTGTGTGTGTGTGTGTGTGTGTGTGTGTGTGTGTGTGTAGGTCTCACTCAGTTGCCCAGGTTGGAGTGCAGTGGGTCATCTCAGCTTCTATGTCCTGGGCTCAAATGATCCATTTGCCTTACCCTCCTGAGTAGCTGGGACTACATGCCACCATGCCCAACTAATATTTTAATTTTTTTGTAGAGAGGAGTTCTTGCTATGTTTCTTTGGTTAATCTCAAACTCCTGGCTTAAGCAATCCTCTCACCTCGGCCTCCAGAAGTGCTGAGATTACAAGCATGAGCCACCATGCACAGTCTAAGCTATATATTTTTACAAAGCATTTATGCTTTTTCTCTTTTGAATCCTACATTTGGAAATTCAGTAAACTAAATTTTGTCTGTTTGTTTCCTCCTTCCTCATGCTACCCTCTATGTCGACATGACAGAATATGTTTTTTGTTAAAAAAAATTATAAGGAAGCATGGGAATGTGGTTTT
>NW_007157650.1:0-781 GCF_000164805.1 Carlito syrichta | reverse complement strand
CGATTGTGGGGTCATATGGAAGGTCAATTTTAAGAATCTTTAGGAATCACCACACTGTTTTCCACAAAGGCTCTACTAGTTTACACTCCCACCAACAGTGTAGAAGTGTTCCCTTTTTGCCACATCTTCTCCAGCATCTGTTATTTTTTGAGTTATTGATGATGGCCATTCTGACTGGAGTTAGGTGGTATCTAAGTGTAGTTTTAATTCGCATCTCCTCGATGACTAGTGAAGCTGAACATTTTTTCATGTGTCTGTTGACTGCTTGTATGTCTTCTTTTGCGAACTATATTCATATCTTTTGCCCACTTTGTAATAGGGCATTTGTTTTTTTCTTTTCAGCACATTTGAGTTCCTTGTAGATCCTAGATGATAGGTATTTGACAGACATGGAGTTAGCAGATATTTTTTCCCAGCCTATGGGCTGTCTCCTTGCACTCTTGATGGTTTCTTTGACTTTGCAGAAACTTGTCAGTCTGATGAGGTCCCACTTGTCTATCTTATCTCTTATGGCATGGATGTGAGCCAGGGTGCCTTGGTCTCTTCTGAGGTTCTGAAAAAGAAAGTGCTGTGGTGAGGCTTCTTGCCTACGGGCCTGAGAGTGTCCCATGGACCCTCTGGGGACTTTGTCATGTGCCTTCCTGGGGGAGAAGGCTCTCCAGTCCTGCATTTCACAGAGAGTGTTCCTGTCTGTTGGCACCATCCCCAGGCCCTGCCATGGGATCTGACACCCAGTAAGCTCCCAGTCATCTCGAGAGAAAATGAATTTCTCAAGTGACGC
>NW_007157649.1:0-833 GCF_000164805.1 Carlito syrichta | reverse complement strand
CTGTACTAGTTTACACTCCCACCAACAGTGTAGAAGTGTTCCCTTTTTGCCACATCTTCTCCAGCATCTGTTATTTTTTGAGTTATTGATGATGGCCATTCTGACTGGAGTTAGGTGGTATCTAAGTGTAGTTTTAATTTGCATCTCCTCGATGACTAGTGAAGCTGAACATTTTTTCATGTGTCTGTTGACTGCTTGTATGTCTTCTTTTGCGAACTATATTCATATCTTTTGCCCACTTTGTAATAGGGCATTTGTTTTTTTCTTTTCAGCACATTTGAGTTCCTTGTAGATCCTAGATGATAGGTATTTGACAGACATGGAGTTAGCAGATATTTTTTCCCAGCCTATGGGCTGTCTCCTTGCACTCTTGATGGTTTCTTTGACTTTGCAGAAACTTGTCAGTCTGATGAGGTCCCACTTGTCTATCTTATCTCTTATGGCATGGATGTGAGCCAGGGTGCCTTGGTCTCTTCTGAGGTTCTGAAAAAGAAAGTGCTGTGGTGAGGCTTCTTGCCTACGGGCCTGAGAATGTCCCATGGACCCTCTGGGGACTTTGTCATGTGCCTTCCTGGGGGAGAAGGCTCTCCAGTCCTGCATTTCACAGAGAGTGTTCCTGTCTGTTGGCACCATCCCCAGGCCCTGCCATGGGATCTGACACCCAGTAAGCTCCCAGTCATCTCAAGAGAAAATGAATTTCTCAAGTGACGCAGCATCCCTTCATGTGACTAATTTCATCCCAGCTCTGATTTCTGGCTGGCCATTTGTGAGGCTCCGGTGGGTCCATTAGCTACAACAAATGAGTTGTGGCCAGGAGTGGTGGCCCACACTTG
>NW_007157648.1:0-2931 GCF_000164805.1 Carlito syrichta | reverse complement strand
ATATCCCAGTAGGGGGATGCAGGGTCATATGGGAGGTTGGTATTTAGAGCTTTTAGGAATCGCCACACTGCTTTCCACAGAGGTTGCACTAGTTTACACTCACACCGACAGTGCAGAAGTGTTCCCTTTTTGCCACACCCTCTCCAGCACCTGTTATTTTTTGACTTGTTGATAATTGCCATTCTGACTGGGGTTAGGTGGTATCTCAGTGTGGTTTTGATTTGCATCACCCTGATGATTAGTGAGGTTGAACATTTCTTCATGTGTTTGTTGGCTGCTCGGATGTCTTCCTTTGTGAAGTGTCTGTTCATATGTCTTGCTCATTTTATAATGGGGTTGTTTGTTTTTTTTTCTTATCAGCACGTTTGAGTTCCTTGTAGATCCAGGATGTTAAGCCTTTGTCAGACCTGGTGTTGGCAAATATTTTTTCCCAATCTGTAGGCTGTCTCCCTGCTCTCCTGGTGGTTTCTTTGGCTTTGCAGATGCTTGTCAGTTTAGCAAGGTCCCACATGTCTATCTTCTCTCTTATGACCTGTGGGTTTCGGGTTTTGATTAGGAATTGGATGCCAGTTCCGATTTCCATAAGGGTATTTCTTCATTTTCTAAGGTTCTTATGGTTTGAGGTTTTACATTTAGGTCTCTGATCCATTTGGAGTTAATCTTTGTGCATTGGGATAGATAGGGGTCCTGTTTCAATCTTCTGCATGTGGTTAGCCAGTTTTCCCAGCACCATTTACTGAATAGATTCTCTTCTCCCCAGTGGTAGGTGGTGGAGGCTTTGTTGAAGATGAGTTGGTTGAGAAATTGAGGTTTTGCTTCTGGAATCTCAATTCTATTCCATTGACCTCTATGCCTGTTCCTATACCAATACCAAGCTGTTTTGATGATTGCAGCTTTATAGTAAAGTTTGAAGTCTGGTAATGTGATACCACCTGCTTTTTTTTGCTGAGGATTGTTCTGGCTATTCTTGGACGTTTGTATTTCCATATGCATTCCTGTGTTGTTTTTTCTAGGTCTGATAAGAATGTTGCTGGTAATTTGATGAGTATTGCATTGAATTTGTAGATTGCCTTAGGTAAGATGGACATCTTCACAATGTTGATTCTTCCGATCCATGAGCATGGGATATTTTTCCACTTGTTTGTGTCATCTTTGATTTCTTTGAGCAGTGTTTTGTAGTTTTCCTTGTAAAGGTCTTTCATATCTCTGGTTAGGAAGATGCCAAGGTATTTCATTTTTTTGTGGCTATTGTGAATGGAATTGTGTTTTTTATTTGGGTTTCTGTTTGTTTATTATTGGTGTAGAGAAATGCAATTGTCTTTTGTACATTTATCTTGTATTCTGAGACTTTGGCAAAGTCCTTTATCAGTGTAAGGAGGTTTTTGACAGATTCTCTTGGGTTTTCGAGGTACACAATCATATCATCTGCAAAGAGAGATGACTTGACTTCCTCTTTTCCTATTTGGATACCCCTGATTGCCTTCTCTTCTCTGATTGCTCGAGCCAGGAATTCCAATACTATGTTGAACAGGAGGGGTGATAGTGGGCATCCTTGTCTTGTTCCAGTTTTCAGGGGAAATGGTTCTAATTTTTGTCCATTTAGGAGTATGCTGACTGTGGGTTTCTCGTAGATGGCTTTTACTATTTTGAGGTATGTTCCCTGTATACCTAGATGTTCAAGGGTTTTTATCAAGAAGGGGTGCTGGATTTTATCAAAAGCTTTTTCTGCTGCTGTTACAATTTATAAAACAAAATCCTATATTTTTCCTCACAACTGTTCCCTAGTACCCCTTGAGGGAGCAGCCTTGGTTTTTACTGATGGCTCCTCTAATAGGAAAGCTGTAGCAATCATTAATTATGAGTTTCATGTGCTGCATACCTCAAAAATTTCAGCACAAAAAACAGAATTAAGGGCAGTTTTATACACTTTTACAACTTTAAAAGACTCTAAATTTAATGTATATACTGATTCTTGTTATATTAAAGCACTATTTCCTCATATTGAAACAGCTACCATCCTGGTTAACAAAACTACAATTTTGGAACTATTGATTCAGTTACAGCAACTAATTAATAACAGAAAGAAACAGTTTTTTGTTGGCCATATTACTTCTCATTCTGGCTTCCCAGGACCTTTGCACCAAGGCAATCAATTAGTTGATTCCTTAACTAAGTCTACTGTATGTGCTGCAGTAGAAACCGAGGCAGTTTTTCAGGCTCAATTCTTCTCATAAAATTCATCATGAGAATGCTACTGCCTTACATTATCAGTTTCACTTGCCCAGGGAAATGGCTAGACAATTCATTAAGAATTGTCCATCTTGTCCCACCTTTGTTCCAGCTCCAGGAGGGAGTTGAATCCTGAGGACTAAAACAAAATGTGCTATGGCAAATGGATGTAACTCATTTTCCCAGCTTTGGGAAATTGTCTTATTTGCATGTTACTGTGAATACATTTTCTCATGTTATTTTAGCTTTAGCAAGAACTGGGGAAGCCAACAAGGACGTGGTACATTTATTCCTTTGTTTCTCACAGCTAGGTATACCAAAGCAACTGAAAACTGATAACGGTCCTGCATATACATCTAAATCTTTCCAACAGTTTTGTTCCCAATTTAATATTTCTCATTTCACAGGAATTCTTTACAATTCACAAGGTCAAGCCATAGTTGAACAAACCCACCAAACTTTTAAAAATCAAATAAATAAATTAATAGAGGGGGAGTTTAAGTATAGCTCTCCTCACCATATTTTAAATTCTGTAAATTTAAATTCTTTGGGCAACTCAGCGATGACTAGACACTGGAACCCAGAAGGAAATGTTAAACCTATGGTAAAATGGAAGGATCTCCTTACAGGCCAATGGAGAAGTCCTGACATATGCTAACCAGTGGGAAGGGACATGCTTTCATATATCCACAGAACAAATCT
>NW_007157647.1:0-6645 GCF_000164805.1 Carlito syrichta | reverse complement strand
AAGTCAGACACATTAACAGAGACTGTCCGGGCTAAGCAAGGTATAGCTAGCTTACATGGCACATTGTCACCCACTGGGTCTTACTGAATCAAAAACTTGTGTCCCAAATGTCAAAAAGGCTTTCACTGGGCTAAAGAATGCCTATCTAAGTTTCATAAAAATGGTACTCCTTTAAATCAACAGCAAGCCACCCCGGCTCAGGGAAACTTCCAGAGGGGCCAGCCCTGGCCCCACCTGACAATAGGGGTGCAGCTTCCACCACGAACCCATTCATTCCTTTTGTTCCATCGCAGAACTCATCTGAGCCACCCCTGGGAGTACAGGACAGGACTTGTGTTCCTCCACCACTACAATATTAACTCCGGATGTTCTGGTAACCCCAATTTCTATGGGAGTAAAGGGCCCTCTCCCAGAAGGAATAGTGGGTGTAATATTAGACAGAAGTTCCTTGTCTTCTTTACAGGGAGTTTCCATTATTCCTGGAGTGGTGGATTCATATTACACAGTGGGGAAATCCAGGTGCTTGTTGCTCCCCCTAACAAAACTGTGCAGTTTACCAAAGGCCAAAGAATAGCCCAGTTGCTGCTCCTGCCTTATCATAAAGCAGGTAAACCTTTAATTGACCTGCCTAGAGGTGACTCTGAATTTGGTTCTAGCAATGTTGCTTTTTGGGTTCAGGAGGTTACTAACTCTAGACCTCTAAAAGACTTATATATACAAGAAGTTAAAATTAAAGTCTTGTTGGACATGGGAACTGATGTATCTTGTATTGCCAGAAAAGATTGGCCTGCTTCCTGGCCTACTTGAATAGCACTTTCAGGACTCAGGCATTGGTCAAGCACCCTCAGTAGCCAAAAGCTCTAAAATTTTAAATTGGATAGATAATGAGACTTCAGAAACTTTTTGCCATACTTTATTCCATCTATCCCCTTTACATTATGGGGAAGAGATATTCTTGCTCAAATAAGCATGCATTTATATAGCCCAAATGATAAAACTTCAGTACAAATGCTACAAATGGGCTATGATCCCTTTAAGGGACTTGGCAAAAACGAACAGGGCATGTAGGAGCCTGTCCAAGTTAATGAAAAGACAAATTGAACTGGTATTGGATCCATTGTTCCCAAGACCCTATTACCTGGAACTCCGACAAACCGGTTTGGGTGGAACAATGGCCCACGCCCTTGAAAAAGCTTAAGACAACCAAAAAAATAGTTTGACAACAATTAGAGGCTGGCCATATAAAGCCTTCTACTAGCCCCCATGAATGGCAACCACTAACCCTTGAAATACTGTTAATTTTGTAATTAAGAAAAAATCTGGTATATGGAGACTTTTACAGGATTTAAGAGCTATTAATGCTACTATGGAAGCCATGGGAATGTTGTAGCCTGGATTGCTATACCTGTTAACATTAATATTATAGTTATTAATTTACAGGATTGTTTCTTTACTATACCTTTAGCCCAGAGGAGTGTAAACAATTTACATTTAACTTATTCTCTGAGAATTTAAGGCAACCATTTTAAAGATTTCAAAGGAAAGTCCTGCCACAAGGTATAAAAAACCAGACCACCTTGTGCCAAAAGTATGTAGAATGCAGTCTTACAAGGTATTAGAAGCCAATATCCTAAACTCTATTTAATCCATTTTATAGATGACACTTTGCTGGCTCACAAGAATCGTTCCTTTTTGCATGAAATTCTTAATGAAACTGTGACTGCTTTCAATGATTGCAGTTTGAAAGTTTCTCCTAAAAAAATTCAAGCCAATCCTCCTTTCACATATCTTGGTCATGTGTTAAACACATAAACAGTGAGTCATCAACCTTTACAATTATGAAAAGATCACTTGGTAACATTAAATGATTTCCAAAAACTGTTGAGAGATATTAATTGGATTAGACCTTACTTACATATTACCAAATCAGATTTAAAACCTTTATTCAACATCTTGCAGGGGGACTTTTCTCCCAATTCTAAGAGAATTTTAATATTGGAGGCCAAGGAAGCCTTGTCCCTTGAAAAAAAGACTACTGAGTCTCAAAATGTTAAAAGAGTATATTACTGCCTGCCTTGAGACTTAATTATTCTGGCCACTCTCCATACTCCCACAGAATGTCTGTGGCAATAAAAATCAATAAAACAACTCCATCTGCCAGTAACCTCTAAGAAAATATTGGCTTCCTATCCCTATTTAGTAACCTTACTTATAACCAAAGGGAGGCACAGAAGTGTTAAATTATTTGGACATGATGTAAACAGTATAATCATTCCTTATAATAAGTTTCAATTTCAAAGTTTTTTATGATTGACAGGTAGGCATAACTGATTATAGGGAACAAGATTTGTTTCATTTACCCAAAAGTCCACTGTTATGACTTATTTTTCTTTATTTTTTATTATGAAGTTGTGGGGTACAGTTAAGGGTTACGTATACAATTGCATTTCATTCAGGCACCCTGTTGATATGGGGTGTTTCCCCATTCCCAGACAGATATTTGCTACCGTTAATCCCATCTCCCTCTCCCCCATAGTTTCCCAGTACTGTCAGTCATTTTCTTATAGTATTGCATTGGATGTTTAAGGTCCATTATATGAGTGAGAACATGTGATACTCGGATCTTTGTTTCTGTGAGAGGTCACTAGTATTATAGACCCTAGATCCATCCAGGTTGCTGCGAAATTCATGATTTTGTTCTTTTTTATGGCTGCATAGTATTCCATCGTGTATATGTATCACATTTTTTTAATCCAGTCCTCTTTTGATGGGCAGCATGGTTGATTCCAGGTTCTTGCTGTTGTGAACAACGATGCGATAAACATGTGTGTGCAGGTATCTTTTTTATAGAGTGATTTTTGTTCTTCCCAGTATATATTCCCAGTAGGGGGATTGCAGGGTCATATGGGAGGTTGGTATTTAGAGCTTTTAGCAATCGCCACACTGCTTTCCACCGAGGTTGCACTAGTTTACACTCCCACCAACAGTGCAGAAGTGTTCCCTTTTTGCCACACCCTCTCCCAGCAGCTGTTATTTTTTGACTGTTGATAATTGCCATCTGACTGGGGTAGGTGCTATCTCAGTGTGGTTTTGATTTGCATCACCCTGATGATTAGTGAGGTTGACATTTCTTCATGTGTTTGTTGACTGCTCGGATGTCTTCCTTTGTGAAGTGTCTGTTCATATCTCTTGCTCATTTTATAATGGGGTTGTTTGTTTTTTTTCTTATCAGCACATTTGAGTTCCTTGTAGATCCAGGATGTTAAGCCTTTGTCAGACCTGGTGTTGGCAAATATTTTTTCCCAGTCTGTAGGCTGTCTCCCTGCTCTCCTGGTGGTTTCTTTGGCTTTGCAGACGCTTGTCAGTTTAGTAAGGTCCCACATGTCTATCTTCTCTCTTATGACCTGTGGGTTTCGGGTTTTGTTTAGGAATTGGATGCCAGTTCCGATTTCCATGAGGGTATTTCTTCATTTTCTAAGGTTCTTATGGTTTGAGGTTTTACATTTAGGTCTCTGATCCATTTGGAGTTAATCTTTGTGCATGGGGATAGATAGGGGTCCTGTTTCAATCTTCTGCATGTGGTTAGCCAGTTTTCCCAGCACCATTTACTGAATAGGTTCTCTTCTCCCCAGTGGTAGGTGGTGGAGGCTTTGTTGAAGATGAGTTGGTTGAGAAATTGAGGTTTTGCTTCTGGAATCTCAATTCTATTCCATTGACCTCTATGCCTGTTCCTATACCAATACCAAGCTGTTTTGATGATTGCAGCTTTATAGTAAAGTTTGAAGTCTGGTAATGTGATACCACCTACTTTTTTTTGGCTGAGGATTGTTCTGGCTATTCTTGGACGTTTGTGTTTCCATATGAATTCCTGTGTTGTTTTTTCTAGGTCTGATAAGAATGTTGTTGGTAATTTGATGAGTATTGCATTGAATTTGTAGATTGCCTTAGGTAAGATGGACATCTTCACAATGTTGATTCTTCCGATCCATGAGCATGGGATATTTTTCCACTTGTTTGTGTCATCTTTGATTTCTTTGAGCAGTGTTTTGTAGTTTTCCTTGTAAAGGTCTTTCATATCTCTGGTTAGGAAGATGCCAAGGTATTTCATTTTTTTGTGGCTATTGTGAATGGAATGTGTTTTTTATTTGGGTTTCTGTTTGTTTATTATTGGTGTAGAGAAATGCAATTGTCTTTTGTACATTTATCTTGTATTCTGAGACTTTGGCAAAGTCCTTTATCAGTGTAAGGAGGTTTTTGACAGATTCTCTTGGGTTTTCGAGGTACACAATCATATCATCTGCAAAGAGAGATGACTTGACTTCCTCTTTTCCTATTTGGATACCCCTGATTGCCTTCTCTTCTCTGATTGCTCGAGCCAGGAATTCCAATACTATGTTGAACAGGAGGGGTGATAGTGGGCATCCTTGTCTTGTTCCAGTTTTCAGGGGAAATGGTTCTAATTTTTGTCCATTTAGGAGTATGCTGACTGTGGGTTTCTCGTAGATGGCTTTTACTATTTTGAGGTATGTTCCCTGTATACCTAGATGTTCAAGGGTTTTTATCAAGAAGGGGTGCTGGATTTTATCAAAAGCTTTTTCTGCTGCTGTTACAATTTATAAAACAAAATCCTATATTTTTCCTCACAACTGTTCCCTAGTACCCCTTGAGGGAGCAGCCTTGGTTTTTACTGATGGCTCCTCTAATAGGAAAGCTGTAGCAATCATTAATTATGAGTTTCATGTGCTGCATACCTCAAAAATTTCAGCACAAAAAACAGAATTAAGGGCAGTTTTATACACTTTTACAACTTTAAAAGACTCTAAATTTAATGTATATACTGATTCTTGTTATATTAAAGCACTATTTCCTCATATTGAAACAGCTACCATCCTGGTTAACAAAACTACAATTTTGGAACTATTGATTCAGTTACAGCAACTAATTAATAACAGAAAGAAACAGTTTTTTGTTGGCCATATTACTTCTCATTCTGGCTTCCCAGGACCTTTGCACCAAGGCAATCAATTAGTTGATTCCTTAACTAAGTCTACTGTATGTGCTGCAGTAGAAACCGAGGCAGTTATTCAGGCTCAATTTTCTCATAAAATTCATCATGAGAATGCTACTGCCTTACGTTATCAGTTTCACTTACCCAGGGAAATGGCTAGACAATTCATTAAGAATTGTCCATCTTGTCCCACCTTTGTTCCAGCTCCAGGAGGAGTTAAATCCTGAGGACTAAAACAAAATGTGCTATGGCAAATGGATGTAACTCACTTTCCCAGCTTTGGGAAATTGTCTTATTTTCATGTTACTGTGAATACATTTTCTCATGTTATTTTAGCTTTAGCAAGAACTGGGGAAGCCAACAAGGACGTGGTACATTTATTCCTTTGTTTCTCACAGCTAGGTATACCAAAGCAACTGAAAACTGATAACGGTCCTGCATATACATCTAAATCTTTCCAACAGTTTTGTTCCCAATTTAATATTTCTCATTTCACAGGAATTCTTTACAATTCACAAGGTCAAGCCATAGTTGAACAAACCCACCAAACTTTTAAAAATCAAATAAATAAATTAATAGAGGGGGAGTTTAAGTATAGCTCTCCTCACCATATTTTAAATTCTGTAAATTTAAATTCTTTGGGCAACTCAGCGATGACTAGACACTGGAACCCAGAAGGAAATGTTAAACCTATGGTAAAATGGAAGGATCTCCTTACAGGCCAATGGAGAAGTCCTGACATATTGCTAACCAGTGGGAAGGGACATGCTTTCATATATCCACAGAACAAATCTACTCCTATTTGGATTCCTGATCGATTTATCTGACATGCCTGCATTGACCCGGCGACCAAAACTAGTGGCGAGGATACTACTGATTCAGAGGAACACTAGACATGACAACATGCCTGCTAGTCACTGGGAGGAGGAACCTCATTGCTTCAGGAACGCCCACTGCTTGCTAAGCCAGAACTTCAGCATGATTTACCCAAGGAGGGAACAACTTTGAGCCACCAGATGAGAAATCTTTCACTACAGGATGAGAATATTCCTCGCCCTTGGCTGTCCCATACAAGATGACAAGCTACCAGACGTGATGTCTTCAGTGCTCACTGTTCACAACTTCCAGCGTGGGAAAAAATGGAATCTTTGGTTGAAGAAGCAGGAGAAATAGTAGCCTCCCCCATCGCGTCACAAGAACTTCGCCACCATCTAGTATACCCATTTGCTCTCCTAATGACACCAAGAAGGACTAGTTACTCATCCAACGAGACACTGGGTATCCAGAGTGGAGAGAGTGCATTTATGGATCTAAAGTGAACTATTTATACCTAGTGAAAAACTATAACAACTACTATCAAAGATAAACAAATTGTTGGTTCATACCTACAAAATAAGAGCCTGCTTACAATCCCCTTATGTTTTTCTTATATGGAATGAATATCAAACTGTTACAATTGACTATCGCAATAATATTTATAAGGTGTCTTGTGCGGAATGTCTTTTAACTAATTTGTTTAACTGATGCCTTTTATAAGAGATTTGTAATCTTAAAACAACCTCTCTATTTAATGCTTCCAGTACACTGTCATCTCGCTGGCATGATAAAATATGGTTTACAAACATTGCATGAAGTCA
>NW_007157646.1:0-884 GCF_000164805.1 Carlito syrichta | reverse complement strand
CGTCCCACCTTTGTTCCAGCTCCAGGAGGAGTTAAATCCTGAGGACTAAAACAAAATGTGCTATGGCAAATGGATGTAACTCATTTTCCCAGCTTTGGGAAATTGTCTTATTTGCATGTTACTGTGAATACATTTTCTCATGTTATTTTAGCTTTAGCAAGAACTGGGGAAGCCAACAAGGACGTGGTACATTTATTCCTTTGTTTCTCACAGCTAGGTATACCAAAGCAACTGAAAACTGATAACGGTCCTGCATATACATCTAAATCTTTCCAACAGTTTTGTTCCCAATTTAATATTTCTCATTTCACAGGAATTCCTTACAATTCACAAGGTCAAGCCATAGTTGAACAAACCCACCAAACTTTTAAAAATCAAATAAATAAATTAATAGAGGGGGAGTTTAAGTATAGCTCTCCTCACCATATTTTAAATTCTGTAAATTTAAATTCTTTGGGCAACTCAGCGATGACTAGACACTGGAACCCAGAAGGAAATGTTAAACCTATGGTAAAATGGAAGGATCTCCTTACAGGCCAATGGAGAAGTCCTGACATATTGCTAACCAGTGGGAAGGGACATGCTTTCATATATCCACAGAACAAATCTACTCCTATTTGGATTCCTGATCGATTTATCTGACATGCCTGCATTGACCCGGCGACCAAAACTAGTGGCGAGGATACTACTGATTCAGAGGAACACTAGACATGACAACATGCCTGCTAGTCACTGGGAGGAGGAACCTCATTGCTTCAGGAACGCCCACTGCTTGCTAAGCCACAACTTCAGCATGATTCACCCAAGGGGGGAACAACTTTGAGCCACCAGATGAGAAATCTTTCACTACAGGATGAGAATATTCCTCGCCCTTGGCTGTCCCG
>NW_007157645.1:0-925 GCF_000164805.1 Carlito syrichta | reverse complement strand
ATATTACTTATTTTACTTTTATTACTTATATCACTTATATGTTACTTATATACTTTTTTATTATTGCTCCAGCTCTCTGCATTCCTATTAGAAAAAGAAAAATGTAACTAAATCCATGTTTTATTTCAGTATTCTCAAACTTGTAGAGAAAACCATAGAAAGAGGTGCACTAACGGTGGCATAAAGGAAGGTCTCCTCCTCCTCATCATCATCATCAGCATTGTCTGATATAATCAATTATATTGCTGGTCTTATTAAAGCCTGACAAGTGTTATTAGCGTTTTCAACAGCCAATTGTTTAAGTAAAATTTCTGCTGCCTCTTTGCTGGTAATTACCCATTTGATGGTGGTGGTTAGTCTGGAGATGAAATCCTCATAATTTTTTTTTTTTGAGTTGGAGTCTCACTCTGTCGCCCAAACTGGAGTGCAGTAGCCGTTTCCGGCCACCACAGCCTCGACCTGCTGGGCTCCAGCGATCCTTCCATCTCAGCCTTCCAAGTAACTGGAATTACAGGCATGGGCTACCACGCCTGGCTGATTTTTTGATTTATTGTAGAGATGAGGTCTCGCTGCCCAGGCGGGTCTCAAACCCGTGGGCTCAGGCAATCCACTCACTTCAGCCTCCCAAAGGCACGGGATTACAGGCTGGGCCACCGAGCCTGGCTGAAATCCTCATAATTTTTATCTGCCTTTTGCTTTATCTCAGACAAAGAAGGAATGGAATCAGCAGGCAACCGTTTTCAATCCGTAGAAGTACAGTGGCTTATTTGAGTATATACTTCTCTAGGGAAACTACTTGAGCATTGTATGTGGCATACTGCCCAGTACCTGTTAGCATATCTTTAACAATAACAAATGTATCTGGTGGCCGATTTTGATTTTTTGCCATTTGAATTTTGCACCTGATCTTCATACTCTGTTCTCC
>NW_007157644.1:0-6340 GCF_000164805.1 Carlito syrichta | reverse complement strand
CCAGTCACTAGAGCAACCATCATAGATGAGGTCCAGCCACTGGGGGAATCTATCACAGAGACAAGTGAGTCACTGGTCTACACAGTAGAGAGCCAGTCACTGAACTACCAAATTTGGTGAAAGGTCAGTCACTGGGATTCCAATCACATGGTAGGTCCAGTCAATGCATCACCTATTATGGAGGAAGTTTAGTCACTGGGACACCCATCAAAGTGAAAGTCCAGCCACCAGGGCAACCATTAAAAAGAAAACCAGACAACTGGGGACCAATCACAGAGGAGGTTCTTTCTCTGGGGCATCCATTTTGAAAAAGTCCCTGTTACTAGGAAACTCATCATAGAAGAGAGCTATTCACAGCGGCATCCATCACAGAGGTTGGGAGGTCATTGAGACATCACAGAGGAGGTCCCATCACTGGAGAACCCACTATGGAGGAGGCCCAATCATTGTGACATTCATCACAAAGGAGCAATAATCACTGGGGTACCCATGATTTATAAAGGCCAGTCACCGGGGCACACATAATGGAGGAGAGCCAGCCACTTGGTCACCCTACCCAAAGAAGGGCTGGTAACTGAGGAACACAACTGAGTAAAGGACAAGACACTGGGGCACACATTAGTAGAAGGGCCAATCACCTGGGCACTTATCACAGAGGAGGGACAGTCACTTGGTAATCCATCAAAGAGGAGGCCCCATAAATGAGGAACCCATCACAGAGGATGGCTAGTCACTTGTGCACCCATCACAAAGAAAACACAGTCATTGTAGCACCAGTAACAGAGGTTGATTAGTCACTGAGACACCGATCACTGTGGATGATCCATCTCTGGGGCACTCTTCACAGAAAAGGGCAAGTCACTAAGGCACTCATAACAGAAGAGAGCGTGTTACTGGGTCACTCACTTTGGAGGACGCCCAGAAACTGGGGCCATCACAGAGTAAGGTATGTCACAAAGGCACACATCACCAAGGAAGGCTAGTCATTTGGAAACCCATAAAATTTGAGGGCTTCTCACTGTGTAAACTGTGAGAGGAAGGCCAGTCACTAGGGCACCTGTCATGAAGGAAGGCCAGTAACCACAATATCATTCACAGAGAAAACCACTTACTGGGGCACAAATATCAGAAGAGGTAAAGTCACTTACACTCATCACAGATGATGGCCAAACACTGAGACAGCCATCACAAAAGAGGGCCAGTCACAGGGACACTCATCACAGAGAAGGGCCAATCACAGGTTCACCCGTAGCAGAAGTAGGACAATCAATTGGGCAGCCATCACTGTTGAGGTCAGTCACTGTTGCACCCATTATAGATGAGGGCCATTCACTGTGACATCTATCACACAGGAGAGCTGGTTACTTGAATACCCATACCAGATGAAAGTCATCATCTAGGGCTCTCATTGCAGAGGAGTGCTAGTCACTGGGACACTAATTATGAAGGAGGCTTTGTTACTGAAACACTCATAAGAGAAGAGAGCTAGTCATTGGGGCACCCTATTTGGAGGAGGGCCATTAAATGGGTAATCAACCAGAAAAGATGTCTAGTCAATGGAGCACCCATTATAGAAGAGGCTCAGTCAGTGAGACACCCATCACAGAGGAGGACTTGTCACTGACTAACTCATCATATGTGAAGGCCAATCACTGGGGCAGCAATCACAGAGGAGGCTTAGTCACTGGAGCACACATTATGGATGAGACTCAGTCACTTGGAAAACTATATAAAAAAGGGGCTAGTCACTCAGGCACCCATTATAGAGGAGTCACAATAAGTGGGACATCCATCACAAAGGATGTCTAGTCAAAGTGCAAACATTATGGTGGGGAGCCAGTCACAGGACAGCAATCACAAATGAGGAACAGTGACTCAGCAGTCACAGAGGAGGACATCAATATGGAGGAAACCCAGTCACTGAGCCACTGATCCCAGAAGAATGCCAATCACTTGAGCATCCACACAGAGGAGGGTAGGTCATTGAGGTATTGGTTTTGCAGGAGTCCAGTCACTGGTCACCAATCACAAAGGGAGGTCTGTCATTAGGTAGTGATTTTGAAGGAGGGCTGGTCACAGGAGCAACTATCACAGTTGAGGGTCATTCACTGTGGCACCCAACACTCAGGAGGGCCAGTCATTAGACAGCCAATCACAGAGGAAGAGCAGTCACTGGGGCATCCATCCTAGAGTATGGTCAGTCACTATTGCACCCATCACATAGGAGAGCCAGTCACAAAGGCACACATTGCAGAGGTCTAGTACTTTGATACCCATCACATAAGAAGGTTTGTCACTTTGACATTCATCACAGAGGAGGTCAGTCAATTGGGTACTAATCATGGAGAAATACCAGTCACTGGGATACACAATGCAGAGGAGGGCCAGTCACTGGGGTACCCCTCACACACAAGGGCCAGTCAAGTTGACACACATAACAATGGAGGACTGGTCACTGGAGCACACATTATTGTGTATGTTTAGCAAGTTGGACACAAATCAGAAATGAGGGCTAGTCACTGAAGAAACCATTGTGGAGGAGAACCAGTCACCATGGCACCAAACATAGAGGAGGACCAGTCACTGGGAAATCCATAATGAAGGAGGGCTAGTCACAGTGGAATCCATTATGGAGGAGGTTTAGTCATTGGGACAACCATCACAGAGGAGACCCAGACACAGGAGAATCCATCAAAGAGGAGAGCAAGGCACTAGAGAACACATTACAGAGGATGGTCAGTCACTGGGACACTGATCTCAGAAGAAGGGAGTCACTGGGGTACTCTTCACAGGGGAAGACCAATCACTGGGTCACCCATCACAAAGGGGTGTCAATCACTGTGGTACATATTTTAGAGGAAGACCAGTCGCTAGGGGAACCATCACAGAAGAAGGCCATTCATTGTGGCACCTATAGCAGTGGAGAACCAGTCACTAGTACACCCATCACAGGGGAGGGCAAGTCATGGGGCATCTATTAGAAAGGTCTCCATCACTGTGGGACCAATCGCAAAAGATGACCAGTGATTTGAGAAGCCATCACAAAGGACACAATATCAGTGTGGTACCCAACACAAAGGAGGGACAGTCTCTGACACATTTCTAAGAGAGGAGGGCCAGTTACTGGGGCACCCAATATAGATGATGCCCAGTCAATGGGGCCCCATCACAGAAGAGAGTCAGCTAGTGGGACAGCCATTACAGAGGACAGCCTGTCCCTGGGGCACTCCTCACAGAGGAGGACAAATCACTGGGACTCTATGCAGGAAGTTTAGTTACAAGAATATTCATCAGTGAGGAAGGCTAGTCACTGGGGTCCCAAATTTGAATGAGGTCCAACCACTGGGGCACCAATCACAGAGAAGTCCCAGTAAATGAAGCAACTGTTATGCAAGAGACCCAGTCACAGGAAACTCATCACAGAGGAGGGTCAGTCGGTGACACCCATAATGGAAGAGTCATCTGAGCAGAGCGGAACCTGAACAGAGGAAGGCTAGTCACAAGGTACGCATTTTGGAGGAAGCCCAGTTACCAGGAGACCCATCACAGAAGAGTGCTGTCAACTGGGGCACTTATGGCACAAAATGGCCAGTCATTGCAGCACCAATCACAGTGAAACCTAATCATTGTGACATGCATCACAGAGGTGGTATGTTCATTGGGGCACACATCATCTAGGAAGGCTAGTCACTGAGGCACCCATCACCAAGGAGAGTCAATAACTGAGGAAACCATCAAAGCAACAGATCATACACTGGGGCATCTATTAGAAGGAGGGCCTATCACTGGGGCACTCAGCACAAAGGAGGGCCTGTCACTGAGGAACCCGTAATAGAGGATGGCTAGTCACTTGTGCACCCATCACAGAGGAAGAACAGTCATTGTGGCACCAATAACAGAGGTTGGGTAGACATTGAGATACCCATAGCCTGGGAGGACCAATTTCTGGACTACCCAAAACAGAGGAGGACTAGACACTGAGACTCATCCTAAGGAGAATTAACAACTATGACACCAAATATGGTAGAGCACCAACCACTGGGGCACCCAACACAAAGGAGGGCCAATCCCTAGAGCTCCCATTACAGAACAGAGCAAATCACTGCAACACCCATTCTTGAAGAGGCCAAGAAACCGGAACACTCATCACAGAGAAGGTCTAGTCACTGAAGAACCAATATTGGATATGATCCAGTTATTAGGACACCCATCATAGAATAGGCCAAGTAACTGCAAGACCCATCACAGAAGATGGCCAGTCTCTGGGACACCCATTACAGAGGGAGGCCAGTCACTGCGGCATTCAGCACAGAAGAGAGCAAGTCACATGTGCACCCATCAAACAGAAGACCAATCACTGGGACACCCATAACAGTGGAGGCACAGTCACTAGAGCACCCATCACAGAAGAGGCCAGTTACTGGAATACCCAACACAGACAAGGGCCAGTCACTGGAGCAAATAACAGAGGGGATCAGTTACTGGATCACTGATCAGAAAAGAGGACTAGTCAATAAAGCACTAGACACAGAGGAGGGACTCTCATTGAGGCACCCATCATAGGGGAGAGCCAGTCAGTCAGGCGGTGATCAGAGAGTTAGTACTGCCACTGGGGAACCAGTGATTGAAGAGTGCCAGTCTCTGGGGCTCCCATCACAGATGAGGGCCAGTCATTCAGGCTAACACATTAGGGAGGGCCATTCACGGAGGCACTCTTCACAGAGGTGGGCCAGTGATTGGGGCACCATTCACAAAGGAGGACTTGTCACTATGGCACCAATAACAGGGGAAGACAAGCCCATGGGGCACCCATTATGGAGTTGAGACAGTCACTAAGAAAACAGCCACAAAGGAAAACCAGACACTGTGGCGCCACTCATAGAGGAGGGCAAGTCACTAAGGCATCTCTTATGACTGAGGGTCTGTCACTAGAACACCTATCTCAGAGGACAGCCAGACATTGGTACACTCATCAGAGAGAAGTGACAGTAACTAGGAACCCATTGCAGAAGGCTACTTACTGGCACATCAATCAGAGAAGAGAATGAATTCTGGATAACCATAACAGGAAAGCCAGTCACTAGGATACGCGTCACTGCAGAGAGCCACTCATGGGGACACCAGTCACCAAGGAGAGTCGTTCACTGAGGCATACATCACATATAAAGCCCATTCATGTGGCAACCATCAAAGAGGAGGATCAATCACTGGGGAAGCAACACAGAGGATACCCATTCATTGGGGCGCCCATAAAAGAGGTTGGTAAGTCACTGAAATATCCTTCAAAGAGGAGGGCCAGTAACTTGAGCACACATTAGAAGGAGAACCTGTCACTGCGGGCTCCATTACAGAGGAGGGCTAATCACTTGGGCAGCCATCACAAAGGAGAGCCAGTCACTAAAGCACACACCCAGAGGAGGGCTAGTTACTGAGGCACCCATCCCAAAGAAGGACAAGTCACTGATGCATCCATTAGAATGAAGGCCAATCACTGGGGCCGTGACTACAGAGGAGGGTAGCTACCTAAGGCACCCATCAGAGATGAGGCCGGTAACTGTGGAGTTCATCAAAGAGCAAGACTGGTCACTAGGGTGCCCATCACAGAGGAAGAGCAATCTCTTAGGCGCTCATCACAGACGAGGGCTAGATGCTAAGGTACCCATCACAGAAGAGAACTAGACACTGAGGCACAAATTATGAAGGAGGACTGGTCACTGGGACACCCAACACCCAGGAGGGTCAATCATTAAGGCACTCCATAGAGAAGAGGTCAAGTCACTGGGGCATCCATGTTGGAGGAGGCCTGCCACTGGAGCACCCATCATGGAGGTGGGCTAGTCACTTGTATACTTATTATCAAGAAGGTTGAGTTACTGGGAATCCATTGCAGAAGGGGACCAATCACTTGGGCAATGATTATAGCGAAGGTCCAGTAACTGTGGCACTCATCACAGAAGAAGGCTAATCACTGGTGCACCCATCACAGAAGAGAGCCAGTGACTTGCACACCCATCACAGAGAAGATCCAGTCACTGGAGCACCCATCACAAAGGAGGTTAGTCAGTGGAACACCCATAACAGTATAGGGCAAGTCATTGAAGCACCCATCAGAGAGGAAAGCCAGTTAGTGGGGGCCTGGTAACAAAGGTTGCCCAGCCACTGGGGCATTCATCAGAGAGAAGAACCAGTCACTAAGACACCCAATACAGAGGAAGGCCATACACTGGGACAGCTGTCACAGAAGCGGCCAAATCACTGGGGCACACATCACGGAGGGCTATTATTTTCCTGAGGCATCCACAGAGAAAGGGCAGTCACTTGGTCCCCCATAACAGACGAG
>NW_007157643.1:0-793 GCF_000164805.1 Carlito syrichta | reverse complement strand
CAACTCCAAAAACTTTACAAACCAGCCAAAGAGATAGCTATTAAATTAGTGGTGTTAAGAGAACAGGTTTTCTATTTTTTTTAAAGTTCCCTACTTACATCATATACAAAAGTCGATTCCTCATGAGTGAAAAACTATATAAGAAAATAAAATCTTTTCAATATTTAGAAGAAAATATAATAAAATATTTTTATGGCTTTGGAGTTTAAGAAGAATTTCTCATGCAATGTTTCAAAATGCAAACATAGGGGAAAATGTTTCAATTATAGCATATTAATTTTAAGATATCCTGTTCACTAAAAGCATCATTAAAAGATAAATATAGGTGTAGAAAATATTTTCTTTTTTTTTTTCTTTTTGAGTTGGAGTCTCACTCGGTCGCCCAGACTGAAGTGCAGTGGACGCTCCTGGCCACCGCAGCCTCGACCTGCTGGGCTCCGGCGATCCTTCTGCCTCAGCCTTCCAAGTTGCCGGAATTACAGGCATGCGCTACTACGCCTGGCTGATTTTTTGATTTATTGTAGAGATGAGGTCTCGCTGCCCAGGTGGGTCTCGAACCCGCGAGCTCAGGCAATCCACTCACCTCAGCCTCCCAAAGACGTGGAATTACAGTCTGAGCCTCTGAGCCCGGCTTAGAAAATATTTTCAAAGGATATACAGCCAAAAGGTTAGTTAGTGTGTAGAATTTTTAAAGTTTTCATGCAAAACAATAAGAAAAGTCACAAATAAGTAAACAAGATATACACAGAAGAGCAAGACCAGATACATAATAAACATCTGAAAGGAGGTTCAG
>NW_007157642.1:0-718 GCF_000164805.1 Carlito syrichta | reverse complement strand
CCTCCCAAAGACGTGGAATTACAGTCTGAGCTCTGAGCCCGGCTTAGAAAATATTTTCAAAGGATATACAGCCAAAAGGTTAGTTAGTGTGTAGAATTTTTAAAGTTTTCATGCAAAACAATAAGAAAAGTCACAAATAAGTAAACAAGATATACACAGAAGAGCAAGACCAGATACATAATAAACATCTGAAAGGAGGTTCAATTTCCAGTTATCAGAGAAAAATGAATTTAAGCAAGGTACCTTCATACCCTTTTTAAAGCCACTGACATAAAACATCTGAAAATTAAAACTGTTGGTGGGAATGTACACAAATAAAACTGACTTATGCTGCCACTGGGAGTGTAGACAGGTTCATCCACTTTGAAGAGCAATTTGGCATCACCTAATAATTTTTACATGTTCACTTCTAGTTCTATTGTCTAGCCAGGTGTCTCAAAATGTTGACAATGTACTGACAGCATCTGCATACCTGGGAGCTTGTTAGACCCAAGAATCTCAGGTCTTCCTCCAGTCCTACTGATTTTGTATTTTCCCAAGATCCCCAGATGAGTCCTAGGCACATTAGAGGTAAAGAAGCACTGCTCTAGAAGATTTCTCATGCAAGGTCTCAGGGAACATGTAAATGATTCTTGACTGAAGCATTACCTGATTGAGAAAAAATTTTGTCAAGAACCCAACTATGATCCTGTGTATTAATTAGGGTTCTCCAGAGAGA
>NW_007157641.1:0-8068 GCF_000164805.1 Carlito syrichta | reverse complement strand
TCAAGTTTGTTTCCATACAAGTGTACGTAGTAGTCTCTAATGGTCTTTTGTATTTCTTCAGGGTCAGATGTGACTTCATCTTTTGTGTTTCTGATTATGCTTATTTGGTTTTTTCTCGTTTTTCTGGTCAGTCTAGCTAGGGGACCATCAATCTTGTTTACCCTTTCGAAGAACCAGCTTTTTGTTTCATGATTTTTTGTATTATCTTTTTGTCTTCTATGTCCTGGATTTGGGCTTTTATTTTGGTGATCTGGATTCTTCTGCTGAAATTAGGGTTTTTGTGGTCTTGCTTTTCCAGCTTCTTTAGGTGGCTTGTTAGGTTGTCAATTTCTGTTCCTTCCATTTTCCTCATGTGTGTTTGTAGGGATATAAATTCCCCTCTTATTACAGCTTTTAAGGCATCCCAGAGATTTTGGTAAGATGTTTCTTTATTTTCATTTGTTTCCAGGTATCTTTGATCTCTGTTTTGATGTCATCATTGACCCAGGAGTTATTTAGCATCATACTGTTTAGTGTCCATGTCTTTGTGGGTTTTGGAGGGACCTTGTTGGTGTCAATGTTTATTTTTATTCCACTGTGGTCCGAGAAGGTGCATGGTAGAATCTCAGTCCTTTTAAATTTGCTTATGCTTGATTTGTGTCCAATTATGTGGTCGATCTTAGAATATGTTCCATGTGGTGCTGAGTAGAATGTGAATTCTGTGGTCTTTGGATGGAGTGTTCTTTAGGTATCAATTAAGTCATTGGTCAGAGTCTCATTGAGGTCCGGATCTCTTTGCTGATTTTTGTCTGATGATCTGTCTAGGGTTGTGAGTGGTGTATTAAAGTCCCCAGTTATTATGGTGTTAGAGTCAATATCTTTCTTTAGTTTTCCTAGAAGTTGCTTTATGAATGTTGGCGCACCTATATTGGGTGCATATATGTTTAGGATAGATAGTTCTTGTTGATGGAGTGAACCTTTTCTCATTATGTAGTGGCCCTCTGTATCTTTTTTATTTTTTGATAGCTTAAATTGTATTTTGTCTGAAATTGGGATCACGACTCCTCCTTTCTTTTGTTTTCCATTCACCTGAACATTTGTTTCCCATCCTCTTACTTTGAGTCTGTGTATGTCCTTTCTAGTGAGATGAATCTCTTGAAGGCAGTATATTGTTGCCTGGTGATATTTTATCCATTTTGTCATTCTATGTCTTTTCAGTGGTGCGTTTAGTCCATTCACATTCAGACTATTATTGAAATGTGAGAGTTCGTCCCTATCATGGAGTTCTTTTTGAGTTATTGTTCTTAGACTTGGTGTTTTCTTTTTTCTTTTGTCTTTCTTTTGGTTTTGGGGTTGGTTCGTGTATATTTTATTCTTTTCCCTGTACTCTTGTGAAGAACGTTGTTCTTTTTTCCTTTTCTTCTGTGTTTAGTACTTTCTTAAGTGTTTCACGTAGAGATGGTTTTGTGGCTGCATAAGTTCTTAGGGATTGGATATCTGGGAAAGATTTTAATTCTCCCTCACTGATGAAGCTTAGCTTGGTCGGGTAAGTTATTCTTGGTTGAAATTGTTTATCCTTTAGGACTTTGAAGATAGGACTCCAAGCTCTCCTAGCCTGCAGGGTTCTGCAGATAAATCTGCTGCTATTCTGATTGGTCTTCCATGGTGGATGATCTGGCCTTTTTCTCTTGCTGCCTTTAGGATTTTTTCTTTTGTGCCTACTTTATTTAGGCGAATTATTATGTTCTAGGAGTTGGTCTTCTCATTTGTTTTCTTGCGGGGGTTCTCTGAGTCTCTTGTGTTTGAATTTTTGTATCACTGATTAGATAAGGGAAATTTTCTTGAATGATCTCGTGGAAAGTTTGTTCCAATGTGGTCTCTGTGTCTCTTTCTGCCTCAGGGAGTTCGATTATTCTTAGGTTAGGCCTCTTGAGGTAGTCACTCATCTCTTGAAGGTTTTGTTCTGTCTTTTTGAGCTTATTTTCTGTGTTTTTAAGAGTTTGAGTTATTTCTATATTTTGGTCCTCAAGCTCTGAGATTCTTTCTTCTCCTTGGGTAATTCTGCTTTCCATGCTTATCAATTTGTTATTTATTCCATTCACAGTATTCTTTATTACTGTTATCTCAGATATCAGCTCCTTCCTAGTTTCTTCTTGTGTCTCAGTTCTTTTTAATCTCTCCATTATTGTTTTGATATCTACATTTGCAGTTTGAGACCCTTCATTCTGGGGACTTTTCATTGTTTGCATTCCAAAGTCAATTTTCTCAGTGTCTGCTCTCCCAGGCATCTGGGAGAGACCCATACTCTTCTTTTGGTTTTTCTTCATTTCTGTAGATTTTTCTCCCTCTCCCCCTTTCCCTCCCCCTGTTCAATTCTATTTTTGAGGGAAGGTGGGGTTGCTTTTATTTCTCTTCTGCAATGACCTGTTCTTCCTTATGAGGGTCTTCTGGCTTTGTTCACTTTTCCCTCTTCTTTCCAGTCTGTCTATTCAGCAGTATGCAGTCTTGGTCCCTAGATTTAAAAAGGGTCATATATAAGAGGAAAATAATGGAGGAAGGGGGTCAATAGGGAGTTAGAAAGAGAGAAGTGCAAGAGGGAAAACAGATATATATACCAACTATCAGGTGAGAACAAGACACAGGACTGGGAAGAGGGGAAGAAAGACACGTAAGAAAGAGTACTGATAGCTACACAGTACTAAAGAGTACTGATAGTAACACAGAGACAGGGCAATAAAATCGAGAAACAGTGTAAGTCAGAAGGTATACAACAAACGTGATCTAAACCAACAGTTACAATGATAAAATCATAAGTCAAAATAAGCGAAAGGGAGAAGTTCAAGAGGGATAACAGATATACATACCAGCTATCAGGTGAGAGAGAGACACAGGGCTGGGAAGAAGTGAAAAAAGACAGATAAGAAAGATTCCCTAAAGAATACTGATAACTAAACAGAGACAGGCCAAAAAAATCAAGAAACAGTGTAAGTCAGAAGGTAAACACCAAACGTAATTTAGACCAACAGTTTCAATGATAAAATCATAAGTCAAAATAAGCTATCAGACCAGAGTCACTTCTGTGATCTCCGATTCTAGCCTCTCCCTTTTGTTTTTCGTTGCAGCATAGGGGTGGGGCTTTGTCTCCTGTTTCGCGCTGTTGCCTTAGGAGGTGAGGTAAAGTTTGTTGATAGGTGGGTGGAGCAATGGAAGTCTCTGCCTGGAGAATAGCAAGGTAGTTTACCCAGATCTGTTTTTCTCCACAGATCTTGTCTGGGTCCCCTGGCTTGGGGTCTTGCACTGAGTGCCTCAGCCTGGGTGGGCCCGGAGTTCCAGAGCTCCAAAGCTCCAATGGGCAGGCAGTGGGCGGCGAGAGTGGCTCTGGGCCCCCCACAAGGTACTTCAGCCAAGAATGGGACCGGTGTCTCTGAGGGGCGGATGCCCAGAGCCTCCCTGTGTGACCGGCAGTGCCGGGTGCCGGGCTGGAGACAATGCAGCTGGGGAGAGAGCCGGAGGGAGCAGGAACCCAAAGCTTCCCTGCTCTGCAATATCTGGCCTTAGGAAATGAGGTAAAGTTTGTTGATAGGTTGGCAGGGCAATGGAAGTCTCTGCCTGGAGAATGGCAAGGCAGTTTAAGCAGATCTGTTTTTCTCCGCTTGTCTGGGTCCTCTGGTTTGGGGTCTCATGCTGAGTGCCTCAGCCAGGGTGGACCTGGAGTTCCAGATCTCCAAAATTCCAAAGGGCAGGCTGTAAATGGCGAGAGTGGCACTGGGACCCTACAGAGTACTTCCTCCAGAAATGGAACCAGCGTCTCTGAGGGGCGGGTGCCCAGAGCCTCTCTGTGTGACCAGCAGCTTGGTGCCGGGTGCCCAGGCTGGAGACAATGCAGCCGGGAAGGGATCTGGAGGGGGCTGAGACCTGAGACTTCCACACACTAGTAGAACGGCAGCAGTGTGGGGGGGTGCAATATCTGGCCTTACGTGGGACTGAAGTTGCCAGGCCTGACCCCAGCATGGTTGGTGGTGGGCTAGGGGATGGGGGTAGCAAAGTAATAGCCTTTTTGGGAACTCACGTTCAGAGAATCTCACCAGTTCACCTATGCCGTCGCCATCTTGCCCCGTCTCTCCTGTTAAACATTTTTAAAACATAATAGCTGAAAATCTCTTATGTTTGGTGAAAGGCATAGATCTACAGATGGAAAACATTGATTCCTAGATAGCATAAAGTCAAAAAACATTACACCAAGAAATATTTTGATAAAAAAGTTAAACATTAAAAACAAACACAAAATTGAGCTCCCAGTAAAAATTGATATATGAAGACAGGAAGATTTTTCTGAGATTTTTCAAGAGAAAAAATGGAAGTCAGGAGAGGCAGACAATGTTGAACATGCTGGAGGGAAAAACTGTCAACCCCAAATGAAGACCCCCCCTCATTATTGAAGATTACAGAGCACAAGGATGCTCTTTTGCTGTGTTGGACTGTTCTACCTCATGATTGTGTGAATGTTTGCACAGATCTACACATCTGTACACTACTACACACCAAAAGTTTAGTCTTACTGATGATAATTTAAACATTAAAATTGAGAAAAAACAATGGGCCTATAGTAGAGGAGCAGCCAGGCAAATTATGATCATGCCCCTTGCTAGGATATTAAAATAATGTTACAATGATTGAGGCAACATGATACAGCACACCTATAATAATATTACTGTAATATATGAATTACACTTAATTTTATATTAATTTTTGGCAAACAAAGGTAAAGGGACTGAACAGATTATGAGTGATTTTCTCTCATTTTTTAAATCCCAGAATTGCTATAATGATGAAATATCTATTTTATCATGTTTAAAAAATTTGCCAAATATAAATTATTGCATTGATCTTTTGTGTACAGAATATACATAGTAAACTTCACTTGGAGATGCACGAAGCTATAAAGGATGTTCTATATTTCAAAAGCCATCAGGTATCTGTAGGCTGCCTTAAGCATCCTGACTTTTTCCTTCTAGGATGTGCCGTTATGACTTGTTTCACATCACAGTAATGCAGTTCAGGATACACCAGTCAAGTGCCTCCCACAGGAAGTCACCTTGGGACAAAAAGCAAGAAATTTGTGCAGTGTGAGAAATTGGATACAAATCAGATATTTTTCAATAAACATTTTTAACAGAAAATAAAATCAGGAGAAACTGAAGTTATATTTATAAATAAAGTACTACATGACAAAAGAAATCCCATTTAATTCTTTTAAATTTCAAGTCCTCCCTTATTACATTTAATACTTATTTCTTCTGGTAAAAGACAAAGGGACATAGGTAGTTAGGTGCCAGGTGGCAATAATTTATCAATTTAGCATCCGTGGTATTTCAAAATGTCAAATACCCAAGAATATGCCCCTATGAGTTTTTGAGAGAGAATACGGTTAGCCAAAATGCACTTCGTGTCATGAAACCTCAGGAGGCAGACATATGACTAAAATGTTTTCTAAGCCACAAAACCAACAGTGGTCACAAGGTTTTCCTTCTTGTTAGAGGAATAACTAATCCTGGCCAGTGTTGCTGAGTTTGTGCTTGAAGAGGAGCCTTCGTGTGTGTGTGCACACCAGCACTTCTGCTGCCCCTCACTTCTGCACCCCGGCACTTCTGCTGCCCCTCACCATGGACCCATGGCTGGGGACTGATACCAAAATATAAATCAATTGACATCACTTTAGAATCACAGGATGCACAGGAAGGCATCTGTCTGAACTGGAAGCTGAGTCTATGAACACAACATAAAACCACATGCAAACCATCCCCCAAATTGAGACTGCAAGCACCTTCAGGAACTCTGACCAGAGTCCTACAGGGAGAGCATGGGTGGTTTACAGCCCATCCATGACCTTTAGAGCCATCCCCTTCTGCCCATCATGCTGCTGCTCTGTTTAGCAAGAAGAGTGTTGTGACCCATAAGCATGGAGTGGCAGCCAGGTTTAGAGACGCTTTCTGAGATGGGTACCCATGCGGTCTCCATCTGCTGCAGCCTCCTGGGCATCCCATGGGGCAAGCTGGCTAATTTTTCCGTCAATTAGCAGAGAGCTTCTTTTGTTCTGCCTGTGCGCACTCTGGTCTCTGCTTACACTAAAGCCAGCATTCAGATGGAGTGACTTTGGAGAAGCAAATTGTGTTGGTTTTTTCCATGACCCTGTGACATTGTTGGGTAAACATGATCTCAGTAATCTCGGGAATTTGCTGAGGAGCTGGGCAAGCTGAAGTTCATTGTTTCGAAGTGTGTCTGTTGGGGTTTGGGAGAGACCAGAATGAGCTGCTTTAGAGAAACCATGTATTCTGTGACCCTAGATGTCTCATCTCAAGCTTATTCAGTTGAAAACAAGATGTTGCAATCACCAGGGTTGAAAAAGCCAGGGTTGAATTGATGCTGAGATGGATTTGTTAAAAAAAAAAAAAAAGATTTTTTCCTACCTACCAGAGATGCCTTTGTTTTTATTCTGTCCTAGAGGGGCTTGTGGATCTAGTCTTGGGAAGTTCTTTTCAAGAGCTCATCTCAATCTCCAAAGTCCACTCAAAGTTCAGGACCTTAGTCACCTCCTGATTCAGTTTCTTCACCTCCTGATTCAGTTTCTCTTGCCAAGGTAGGAGAGAACTATATGGGGAGAGCAGCTTGCCTGAGGGTGCCTTTGGGGCTCCAGACTTCTGCTGAGAGTGGCTTCATGCCTCTGCCCCCTTCACTTTCCCTGCTGCATTGTGGGGAGTCCAAGTGTGCACCCTGACTTCTCTGCTCCAGGGCATCTAGCACCTCACCTGTTGAAGAAGCCTGCACTACCCATGGCTCCCTGCTTCTCCTTCTACTTGACAACACAGAAAGCTCACCTAGTCACCAATTTGTAGTCCCTACCAAATTACCCAGCAGGTATGGCATTGGAAAAAATGTCTGCCTGGACATGTTGTGCTGACCCTGCATTCTGCGGTTCTCACATGGCTGTCAAGCACACAGACAGGGGCAGCATCTTCCCTTCGTATCTGGGCTTTTAACTCATGCTTTCTTTCCCATTTTCCTCCAAAATAGAAACTCTCCTTCTTCTCTCTCATGATTGAAGATGGTTGGAGTTCAAATGGCAGGATGGCTTTTCATTTTTCATAGCAAATGCTTCAAGAGCAAACCCAGCCCTGTTATTCATCTCCTTCCCTCACCAGAGCAATGTGACTCTTCTCCTGTCAGCCACCTGTAGTGTGAGCCACACTGTGTCCTGTGGAGGCTGCACTTGAGGAGCCCACCCAAGTTCCTCTGCCCTGGTAATGTGACTTTAATCTCTGGAGAGAGTCGGATGGCTGGGTGGCGTGATTCCTCCTCTTGCCTGTTCAGGCTTCTCGCAGTTCCCCTGCTGGGTGCCAGGCAGGTCTCCAGACTCACCCCCCATCTGCCCAGCCTCTCAACACTATCACTCTATAGTTAATAAATGTACTTTTTCTCAGTGTTAACCAATGAAATATTCACTGGGTCTGAGCTGGGGTTAACAAATGTCTCAAATTTCATTGCATGACAGCCAATCTTGCATAACTCCATCAGCTGGCTCATGTTCTGGAGCATAAATCATCTTATGTGTCATTCTAATAGTCTTGAATTACACCCTGTATCACTGTCACAGCATATGGGGCTGTGTATACCACTAGACCCAGCTCTCTGTCTTTCATGGTTTTTATAATTACAACATTTGGCAAAACCAGCTCTGACAGAAAGTGCTCTCTCTCCATGGCAGCAACAAAGGGGGCCACCAGAGGCCTGACTGCAGTGGCCAATCATGGTGTTCTTTACTGGTAATGAGGGGGCTCCCTCATCCTGCTTACACCAGTGCCAGGGTAGACCAATCCTGGGCTTCACTTAATTACACAATCCTCTTCGTAAGTGTGTCCTCTACTCAAGGGGCTTCAGCTATACTGGTGCTAGGGGGTCTCCTGTCCCCTCCCAGCATATAGATTGTCAGTCAAGACAGTCATTGGGGCCTGGAGGACCTAACGCAGACAATACAGAGGAAGCAATCTGTCCTGCCATTCTCTGAAACAGAGAGAGAGACAGGGAGAAATGG
>NW_007157640.1:0-696 GCF_000164805.1 Carlito syrichta | reverse complement strand
GTTATTGATTATTAGAACATCGTGATGGTAGTAGTGATTGCTGCTCTGCTTATGAGGAACATTTCCAAGCATAGGGAACTGTAAGACAATCTTGGGTTTGTCCTTCCTCATATCTGAGAAAACATTTGGTGGGTGGGGACGCCCCTCATCCACATGGCTTTGTGTTCATGTGAAAGACCTGTGAGATGGACTGTGCAAAATTTAGGGATAAAAGACCCATTGTAATTTCCAATAAACAGTGTCTACACTAGACAGGGGTCCAGTCTCTTTCTTTCTCTTTATATCTATCCCTCCAGTATAATCGCCGATGCTGTCTTACTGACCAGAGACCCCCTGATCCTCACAGGGGCAGGTCCCCTGCAAGTAAGGTTAAAGAGAAACAAATCAATCAATCTTATTGGAAAACTCTTGAAAGCTAATCCTTTCTAAAGTATTCAAAACAAACTGCCATCTGAGTCACACGGAAATTAGAAAAAAGTACAATTTACATTTTATCCTCATTTATGCAGACTTGTATTATCCATTGTATTTGTTTAGTTGCCCAATAAAATAAAAGAACTGAGTTGCTTGTCAATCAAAAAAAGATACTTTTTTTAAAAAAATAGCTTTTAAAAATTTTTTGATTTGGGGGTACACATGTATTCACTACATGAACATACTGTGTAGTGGTGGGGAATGGGTTTCAGGTGGCCCATT
>NW_007157639.1:0-1170 GCF_000164805.1 Carlito syrichta | reverse complement strand
TTTATACATCATCCAGATCAAGAACTAGACATTTTCTAAACCTCAGAAGACTCTCCTGCCAATGAAAACATAGTCATGCCCAGGCTCGGTGGCTCAGCCTGTAATCCCAGCACTTTGGGAACCCAAGGCAAATGGTTTGCCTGAGCCCGTGAGTTTGAGACCAGCCTGAGCAACTTGGCAAGTCCTTGTCTCTACAATAATTAAAAAAAATCAAAAATTAGCCAGATGTGTTAGTGCATGCCTATGGTTCCAGCTCTTCAGAAGACTGAGGCAGAAAGATCACCAGAGCCCAGCAGGTTGACACTGAGGTGGTCATAAGTGTGCCACCCCACTCCAGCCTGGGTGACAGAGTGAGACTTTAACTCAAAAAGAAAAATGGAAGAAAAAAAAAGAAAACATGGTCACCTCTGCCTCAGCACCTTGATGTCACTGCTACCTTCCCACTTCCTCATTGAAATTCATGTGAAGGTATACCTACAAAATTTACTCACTTCTGTTTGTCGTTTGCTATGTCTGTTGTTTCTGCTGGCAGTACTTCACATTTTAAAAATGTTTATTATATATATGCACACACATTTATTTGTTTACTGCTGGTGAACATTTGAGTTGTTTCTGTGTTGAGTGGCTCTAACTTCACTTGGATTATGATGAATTCTGTTGTATCAGACTATGGTGTACACATGCACTGATTTATCCTGCGTACATACCTAGGAATGGGTTCAGGATGGGCCTATGTTTATCACCGGTATAACAGCCCAACCAAAAATGCTGTGCCAATTTACATCTCAATGAACAATGCTCTAGAGTGTAAGATGTTCTCCTGGGTCCTAATTTAACCATTCTGGTGGATGTGTATCTGGTAGAATCACATGGTGGTTTAATTTGTATAACACTCATTTGTAATGATATTGTGCTTTTCATAGCATGTTTTCCATTTGGATATTCTATTCCATAGAGTCACTGCTTAATGCCTTTTGCTGACTTAAAAAAAAAAAAGATAGTATTTTTGTTGATTTATAGGTGCTTTTCAAGATATATCCTAGATAAAAATGCTATATTGTAAATGCCTTTTCCAAAATTTTGGGTTGCTTTTTTATTCTTAATGGAATTTTTCAAGAATAAAAGTTTTTCACTTGAATTAATACAAATTATGAATTTTAAAAAATATTA
>NW_007157638.1:6961-7899 GCF_000164805.1 Carlito syrichta | reverse complement strand
GACATGGTGGTATGCACCTGTAGTCCCAGCTAGTCAAGAGGCTGAGGCAGAAGTATCCTATACCTAGGAGGTTGAGACTACAGTGAGCCATGATTATGCCACTGCACTCCAGCCTGGGGATCAGAGTGAGACCCCGACAAAAAAAAATAATTGTTTTAATTTATTTTTGTTGTTTTATAGAGACAGGATCTTATTATGGGGCCCAGGCTAGAGTGCAGTGGTCACTCACAGGCCCAATCATTGCACCCTATGTCCCTGAACTCCTGGTCTCAAATATTACTCCTGTTTCAGTCTCTCAAGTAGCTGGGACAACAGGTACCTGGCTCAGAGTATAACTTTCTGTGTCACACAAAATATGAAGGACATATATAGGCAGTCGAGTACTGAGGAGGTCCATCTTTTTGTGAAAAAGTCACAAGTGTAGTCTGGGTCATGGCTGAGAATAATCACACCCCAGGAGAAGATGCTGAGTCTGCAGTTTGACTGTCCACAGTCCTCAGACCCCCAGTTGAGTTTTCCCCTAGCCACAGTTTCTGGTCCTTCTTGTCTCTGCATTTTAACTGCCTGTGTCTGTTGGCAACTGCTGGACACTACAGAGGATATGAACAAAGAGTGAGCCCAAGAGATGGAGGGAATATTGGACCAAAGAGACTGACTGGGGCAGAGTAATTTTTAAGTGCAGAAGTAATTTCCTCGGTTGGAAATTAAAGAAGAGATGGGGCCATAACATGTCTGGATTTCTTATCTTGAGAAGAATGTAAGCTGTGGATTAGCAACACTGTAGTAGCTTATGATAAATATTTTAGGTTGTGGACTTTGGGATGTCTGGGGGACAGTGTGTTTGGGGTTCTTGTTCATGCTCTGTTGAATCAGTCTTGGGCATTAGATGAAAGTCCCTTAAATTTTTCAGGCCTCATTTTTGTAATATATAAAACAGC
>NW_007157638.1:3685-6146 GCF_000164805.1 Carlito syrichta | reverse complement strand
TGCTTCTTGAAGTCTGATAAACACTTGAGATCAGGAGCTAGCATTTCCATGCTGAGAAGACCCTCAACTTCAGACGTGGGGGTTCCGAAGGATGCAAGCACGTGACAGGGTGTAGTAACAGTTATTTCTCACTCTTCAAATTTGCCCATTTTCTTTTTTCACCTCAGTTTCTCCCCTATTTTAAATGGAAAACCTACCCATTTCATAGAGATCCCAAACTTTTCAAAATCTTTACTTATTTTTTATTTCTTTGAGTTGGGGATCTCACTCTGTTGCCATGGCTAGAGTGCGGTGGCACAATCACAGCCCACTGCAACCTTGACTCCTGGGCTTGGGCAATCCTTCTGCCCTAGCCTCCCAAGTAGCTGAAACTACAATCCTGTGCTGCCGTGCCCAACTACTTTTTATTTATTTGTTTATGTTTGAGAGATGAGATCTCAACTGTATTACATAGGCTGGTCTTGAACTCCTGGACTCAAACAGTCCTCCCGCTTTGGTCTTCCAAAGTGCTGGGATTTTAGGTGTGCCCAGTCTCAAAATCTGTTTTTTTTAGATTAGAAAACAGTTTATTTTAAAAGTAAATTAGAGAGAGAGAAAGAAAAGATTCACCTCCCCAAGGGGTGTTTATTAAAGGGATAAAAGGGCTGTTTAGTAAATCTTTAGTAAAGGGATATGGCATTCTAAGCCATCAGAATAACTTTCAAAGATTAGAACATCATTTTTTCTTTTGAAAAGAGTGGCAAAAATTAAAATGGAGGCTAGACTTGTTTTTAAGAAACAACTTGGCTGGGTGCGGTGGCTCAACCCGTAATCCCAGTACTTTGGGAGGCCAAGGCGAGAGGATTGCCTGAGTCCGGAGGTTCGAGACCAACCTGGGCAACTTGGTGAGATCTTGTCCCTACAATAAATCACAAACACTGGCCAGGCATGATGGCGTGCACCTGTAGTTCTAGCTACTTGGAAGGCTGAGGCAGAAGGATCACCTGAGCCCAGCAGGTCGAGGCTGCGGTGGCTGTGAGTCTGCCACTGTGCTCCAGCCTAGGCAACAAGAGTGAGAATCTGATTCAAAAAAAAAAAAGAAACAACTTTTTTGTTTTTGTTTCTTTAATAGATGTTTAAGGTTTTGCTATACAGCTGTATACATTTTAATACATGTCCATTTCATTTAACCACCACCATATTAAGAATACAGACCAATTCTATCACCCCCACAAAGCTTCCTTGGGCTACCCCCGTCCCAATCTCTGGTAACCGCTGACCTATTCTCTGTTGCTCTAGTTTTGTTTTTTCCATAATGTCATATGAATAGAATCATACTATATGTGGTTTTTAAAAATAATAATGACTTTATTGAGATGTAACTCATGTACCATATAATTCACTCATTTATTTTTATTTTATTTTTTATTTATTTTTTGAGTTGGAGTCTCACTCTGTCGCCCAGACTGGAGTGCAGTGGCCGCTGCCAGCCACTGCAGCCTCGACCTCTGGGCCCCAGCGATCCTTCCACCTCAGGCTTCCAAGCAGCCAGAACTACAGGCGTGTACTACCACGCCCTGCTGGTTTTTGATTTTGTAGAGACAAGGTCTCGCCAAGTTGCCCAGGTGGGTCTCAAGCCCGTAGGCTCAGACAATCCACTGGCCTCAGCCTCCCAAAGTGCTGGGATTACAGGCTGAGCCACCGAACCCGGCCAATTCACTCATTTAAAATACACAATTCAGCGATTTTTAGTATGTTCACAGAGTTGTGCAACCATTACCGCAATTGATTTTACAACATTTTCATCATGCCAAAGAGAAATCCTGTGCCCACTTCCTCTTGTCCTAGGCAACCACTAATCTACTTTCTGTCTGTATAATAAATTCCAGGCAACTGCTTTTTGTTTTTTGAGGTTTTTTTTGAGTCAGTCTCACTCTGTCGCCCAGACTGGAGTGCAGTGGCATGCTCACCGCTACTCCAACGTTGACCTGCTGGGCTCCAATGATCCTTCTACCTCAGCCTTCCAAGTAGCTGGAACTACAGGTGCATGCTACCACAGCTGACTAATTTTTGATTTATTGTAGAGTTGAGGTCTTGCCAAGTTGCCCAGGCTGGTCTCGAACCCACAGGCTCAGGCATTCCACCCACCTCAACCTCCCAAAGTGCTGATTTCACTGAGCTGGACCAACTGTTTTTAATGACAGCTTGTACGTGACCTTTGATGTTTCCCTGATTGAACTGTTTTCAATTTTATTAATTTAACTTTTCAGAATTTCAAGGTGTGATTTATAGCGTCATTTCTCTAAAGCTTAATATTCTTGGAGGAAAAACCTTGTCGTGCCTTCTAGCGGAAAAATATGCAAATAAAGCAGTTTTTCTCTTTCCAATATTCCACTTAAAAAAACAAAGACCCTGTCCATTGCAATCCTCCAAAATGGTGAAGGGCAGTGCTGTTACCGGGGGATGGATGTTATTTGGGAGG
>NW_007157638.1:0-2203 GCF_000164805.1 Carlito syrichta | reverse complement strand
TTATCATTAGTACTAATAAGTATAAAAAATTATGAACTTACTCTATGTTCTATAAAACTTAATTCAATGACATTTTAACCTAAAACATAAATCTGATTGCCTATTACATGGAAACTACCTACGTCTCAAAACCTGCCATGCCACTTAAAACAATGAACTGCACAGTTGCCATAACGACAGCCGGGGACTGAAGCAAGCTGAAAGTTACTGCACATACAAAAACCAAGAACGTTCTGCTTGACCAAAAGCAACATAATACAACTATTATCACAGTTATAACGTCTAATCATAACCCGAAATGAAACTACATACTGGAACAAAAGCTAATCAATCAGTTTACCAGGAAATAACAGCTAAAAAATCTTAAGAAGAAAAACAGTTTAGAAAGAAAAAGAGATATAAAATAATTCTGCTGTGCATTTTTCATAGGATATAATAAGATTTTATTTTAGACTGTCACTTCCTAATATTGAAAATTATGTTGTCTTATAATACACTGGTTACTATTCATATGTACACATTTGATATTATATCCTTGTCTCAGAGGCGACCTTCTGAATAGGCCTTCATAGGCCTCAGCTGTGTGGTTACATATGTTGGCTCCCAACAGATCATAGCTTTTAATGGATTCTCACAGGGATCGAGTGAAATGGTGATCATTTGAGGCATGCTTTTTAGTCATCCCCCTCTCTGTGGGAGGCAGCGGTCATGTAGGCACTGAGCACAGGACCCAGACACGTCACCTGGTTCCACATACATTTTCACTGTTGGGGGCATATAATCTTGGGCACGTCAGGTATATTCTCCTTGTCTTCCTGTGGCCATCTGTTCATTGGCAATTAATAACAGAATATCGTTTTGAAGTTGTGCTGTGATTGTTTATGTGATTGTACTCCAAATATAGCAGAGGCTTAGTAAATATTGATATTTGCTTTTCTTTTTGTTAAGGTAATCTTTTTTTTAGGCTCATTGGAGTCTTTAGAGAGCTTTTTTTGGTGCAATTATATGGAAATAACTGAGAAGTAATGTCCATACTTTTTTTACTTGCAACAAGTAAAGCATTTTGCAAAGGCTATGTTCACGTGAATCTAGCTAGAGGCATACTTGGTCTTGCACCAGTGCTACATTTGAAATGTTTGCTAAAGCATAGAAGCAAAATATGCTGCTACAAGAAAGAGAATGTTTGAACAAAGATGGACAAAAAAGAAACCCACCGGCATGACTCAAGTTTTCCAGGCATCGTTCAGTCTCTAGAGGAAGCTAGAGGAACTCTCAGGCTTTTAGACCCCCAAATCTTGACTGTCTCTTCGTAGGACTGATCCTGAAGCTGTCTGAGAATGGTACTTGTGCCATACATATTCCTTACTGAACACTAGCTGATGGCGAGCCCTATGATCCAATCTGAGGTCATTTTCTTTATGCAAAAGACGGATATGTGAGGACCAAGAAGAAAAATGAACTGGGAAACAATTCATTTGGCACAGAATGGAGAGTGGATTTTTTTCTTAGTTGGAAGAGTTTTCTAATAATGCCAGCACAGTTATTACTTGTTTTAGTTTTGTATCAATCAATAATTACCTTTCACAGAAGAGATAGTAAAAAAGCAGTTGTTTACTGAATGTGTGTCTTTGTTAGTAATCAATTCCTTAGATGGTGTGTTATTGATATTCCTGCTATTGGTAAGGAAGCTGAGGCTGAGAGATAGTAACTTGCTCATTTCACTACTAAATAAATGGAACCCTAGTCAGCCTGACTCCCAAACCCATATGTGTTACTTAACTTTGAAATATTACTTAAGAAATAAATCACGATGATAATAAGTGGAATGTAATGTCCTGGACTTCAGTTTGTCAAGTACATTTAATACATTAACTTTGGCCGGGCTCGGTGGCTCAGCCTGACATCCCAGCACTTTGGGAGGACAAAGTGAGTGGACTGTCTGAGCCCGTGGGTTCGAGACCCACCCGGGCAACCTGGCAAGACCTTGTCTCTACAATAAATAAAAAATTAGCCAGGCGTGGTAACACGTGCCTGTAGTTCTGGCTACTTAGAAGGCTGAGGTGGAAGGATCGCTGGAGCCCAGCAGATTGAGGCTGTGGTGACCGGGAGCGTGCCACTGCACTCCAGTCTGGGCTACAGAGTGAGACTCCAACTCAAAAAAAAAAATACACTCACTTAAATGCAAACACAGGAATACTATGCT
>NW_007157637.1:0-754 GCF_000164805.1 Carlito syrichta | reverse complement strand
AATGTGGAACCCACTTCCCACTGCCCTGGATCTGTCCGTGCAGTGGGGCTGTAGGTTTACTCCCTGAAATAAAATGTGGTTAGCAGAGGGGAGAGAATGGAGCAGATAGTGGGTTGAAGAGGGGAGTGGAGAGATAGAGGAGTAAGGGGGGAAACAAACGAGTGTGCCAACAAATAGAGAGAGAGGCCTATACTGAAACAGATAAAAACAATAGACCACAGCTACAGTCAAACCGACTCTCATACAAACAAAAATAAAACATATAGTGATGCTAACATACCAGCTATCCAACCACCTTACTAGTGTGCTGTTCCTCTATACAAAGACATGGTTTATAGACAGCAGAAAAGAGAAGAAAAGGAAAAGGAAAAAAGAATAAAGGTAACAATACAGTAGGAATAGAATTAAGTCATTAAACTAATAGAATCAATGAAGCACACTCTGAGACATTTCGTTTAAGTCCAACGTCCTTTCAGGTCTGATTTCTAGTTTTCTTTTCAAACTGGTAAATTAGTTTGCAGTTAGGGTCAGTTGCCCCTGGTCTGCTGTGAAGGACAGTTCTGATCACCCTCCGTTCAGCATTCTGGTCTATGTCTTTATCAAGCTTGTTTCTCCCGTTTGGGTGTTGTTACCTTGAATCGCCAGCAGGTGGTGCTGTCTCAGCTGCTCGCCCCAGAGGGGGTGGGGCCGGACAGGAACAAGATGGCTGCCTGCCTCCGAGCAGGCAACAGGATCCCCACGCTGGGCGGGCAGG
>NW_007157636.1:0-1242 GCF_000164805.1 Carlito syrichta | reverse complement strand
ATGGATCCCCGTTCTCAGCTTAATTAGAACTTCACACAGCTGCCGGCTCAACAGGCTGTTTATATGATGTTATAACAATCAGACGTGGTGACGTGAGGACTACACAGGAAAAGCCATCAGCTGTTGACCTTCACGGGATGGACATGGCTTGCCTGCTGCAGGCTTTCCAGGGATACGTGGCTGGTGGGGGGTGTCACCGGCAGTGGGGTGGACTTCTTTGGCTCTCAGGACCTCCATTTGGGACCCTGTTTTGGTAGCGGGTCCACACTGTGACCATAGCCAGTATGGATTGCATGGCCTGCTGGGTAGCCCAGGCGCAGTGGGAAGAGCTCATGGGATGGGAAGCCGCGGGCTCATGAGGCGCCACGTCCCAGATCCAAATCCTCAGTCCATGGCTGACAAACCGGGTGACCTGCTTTTTCCTGAAATCATAAAAGTGTTCTAACATGGACTGTGGCGATGGTTGCACAATCTGTGAATGCCCTGAAATGATGCAATTGTGCATTCTGCCTTCTGGGCTCCAACTCATTGTCACGAGCCCTTTACGAGACTCCCCTAGAAAGTCGTGTCCCCGTTTGACCTGGTTACACTCAGAACCTGGCCTTAGGGCTGTGATGGATATTTGATGCTCGGTCATTTGTGTGTTCGTCCACCCACCCACTCATTCATCCCTCTGTCTGGTCTTTTCTGTCCCTCTATCCATCCTTCCATCTGTCCATCCATCAGCTCATCCATTAATCCACCCATTCACCCATTCACCCATCAGTTCAACCGTCGGTCCATCCATCCAATTGCGTATCCATCCATCCCTTTGTCCATCCTTCCCTTCATTTATCTGGCCATCCACCAGTTCATCCTTTCAACCACCCGTTCAGCCATCAGTTTATTCATCCATTTTATCTATCCATCCATCTATCTGTCTTCTCTGTCCCTCTATACATCCGTTCATCTGTCCACCCATCACTTCATCCATTAATTCACTCATTCACCCATTCAGCCGTCAGTTCAGCCATCAGTCCGTCCATCCATCTGTCCATCCATCCATTCAACTGCTTATCTGTCCATCCATTCATCCATCTGTTCATCCATCTCTTTGTCCATCCTTCCATTCATTCATCTGCCAATCTACCAGTTCATTCACTCACCCACCCATTCAGCCATTGGTTTATTCATCAATTTTACCCATCCGTCCATCCATCCATCCATCCATTTGTTTGTTTATCTGTCTGTCCATCAGTTCAT
>NW_007157635.1:0-1029 GCF_000164805.1 Carlito syrichta | reverse complement strand
CTGCTCTTGAGGATTGGTATGTATACCCAAATGGCTAGTCAAATTTCTCTACCCAAAGATGTTTTGCTTCAGATAAATCATTGTGCTGTCACCACATGGAAAAAATTACCAGCAGACACTGCTCAGACTTCTTCTTTATCTGATATAAAACAAAAGGCCGAGGAAAGTTATGAAGACTTTGTTTCCAGACTCACTATGGCTATTAATCGGGTAATTACTAATGAAGAAGCAGCAGACATTCTTATCAAACAATTGGCTTTTGAAAATGCTAATAATACTTGTCAGGCTTTGCTTAGACCCATTCGCAAAACTGGATGGGTTATTGATTTTGTCCACCAGTACGCAGAAGTAAGCCCAGCTATTATGCAAGGGATAGCTTTGGCCGCAGCATTGAAGGGAGAAACCTTTTCACAGATCGCTCAAGGTATGCAGGGCACAGGTAAACAGAAAAATGTTTCAGTGTAATCATGTTATGTGTGTGGACAAATTGGGTACATTAGTTGAAACTGCCCCGCTAAGCTTACTGCACCTCTTTCTATGGTTTTCCTTTAAAAGTTGAGAATACTGAATTGAAACCTGAGCTTAGTTACACTTTTCCTTTTCTTATAGGAATGCAGGGAGCTCAAGCAATGATAAGCAAAAATATATAACTAATATGAATAATATAAGTAATAGAAGCAAAAGTATATAAGTAATATAAGTAATATAAGTAAAATAGTAATATAAGCAGTATAAGCAATATATAAGCTATATATATATAGCCAATATATAAGAAATATATAAATAATATAAATAATATAAGCAAAAGTATATAAGTAATGTGCAAGTAATATAAGTAATATAAGCTATATATAAACAATATATAAATAATATAAGTAATATATATACACAATATAAACAATATGTAAGTAATATAAGAAAAGTATATAAGTGATAAGCCAAAGAATATCTCATTACAGTCTTGCTTTTACTGTGGTCAGTCGGACACATTAACAGAGATTGTGTGGTGAAGCAAGGTATGGCTGGCTT
>NW_007157634.1:0-761 GCF_000164805.1 Carlito syrichta | reverse complement strand
GATAGGTAGTTTGGTTTCAGCAATTTAAGCCAGCTGGCGAGTTAGGTATAACTGGTTAAGTCAGCTAGTTAAGTTAGCTTGCTAGCTAGTTAAGTCAGTAAGTTAAGTCAGTTGGCTAGCCAACTGCTTAGCTGTGTAGCTAGCTGGTTAAGTCAGCTGGCTAGCCAGTTAGGTAGTTTGTTAAGTAACCTATTGAAGTCAGCTCAATGGACAGCTGGTTAGCTAGGTTGCTAGCAAGTTAAGTCAGCCTGCAAGTCAGCTGGCTAGCTAGTTAAGACACCTATTTAAGTCAGCTGACTATACAGCTGGCTAGCTTGGTAGCTAGTTATGTCAGCAGTCTAGACTGCTGGCTAGCTAGCTATGTCACCTAGTTAAGTCAGTTGGCTATCAGCTGGCTAGCCAAGTAGGTTGCTAATTAACTCAGGTGGCTTGACAGCTGGTTAGCTAGTTAAGCCACCTAGTTCAGTCAGCTGGCTAGCCAGCAGGCTTACTATATAGCAAGCTAGTTAATTCAGCTCAATAGCAAGCAGGCCAGTGATTTATGTCAGCTAGTTAAGTCAGCTGGCTAGCCAGTTGGTTAGCAAAGTAGCGAGCTAGTTATTTCAGTTCACTATCCAGCTTGCTAGATAATTAAATTAGCTAGTTCAGTCAGCTCCATAGCCAGCTTGCTAGCTATGTAGAAAGCTAACTAAAGCCAGCTAGTTGAGTCAGCTAGATTGTCAGTTGGCTAGTGAGTTAAGTCAACTAGTTAATTAAGCTGG
>NW_007157633.1:0-508 GCF_000164805.1 Carlito syrichta | reverse complement strand
CTCTCCATTCCTTTCCATACCATCCCTTTCCATTCCTCTCTGTTCCATTCCATTGCATTTCATTCCTTTCATTCCATTCCATCCCATTCCAATCCATTCCATTCCATTCCTTTCCATTCCTCTCCATTCCATCCCACTGCATTCCATTCCATTCCATTTCTTTCCATTCCATTCCTCTTTTTTCCTTTCCATTTCTCTGGCTTCCCTTCAATTTATTTCCACTCCATTACATTCCTTTCCTTCCATTCCTCTGCATTCCATTGATTCTGTTCCATTCCTCTTCATATTCCTCCATTCCATTCCTCTGCATTCCATTTCACTACATTTCATTCCATTCCATTAACTTCTATTCCATTCCTTTCCCTTTAATTTGTCTCCATTCCATTCCCCTCCATTTCATTCTATTCAATTTTATTGCATTCCATTCCTTTCCATTCCATTCCATTCCATTCCATTATACTCTATTCCATGTCGTTTCATTCCAAACCACTGCATTCCATTCCACTCC
>NW_007157632.1:0-7740 GCF_000164805.1 Carlito syrichta | reverse complement strand
ATCATTTGAGCTCATCTTCATTTTTGAAGGATATTTTGGATGGGTATAGCATTCTACGTTGACAGATTTCTTGTTTTTCTGTACTAACTTCTTGTTTGTAATGTTTCAGATGAGATGTCTCATGCCATTCTTATAGTTAGTCCTTTGTATGTAACATTTTTTCTCCTTTTATTCCTGTTAGAATTTTCTCTTTATCGCTGCTTTTGATCAATTTTATTATGGTGCTCCCTGATATTTCTTCTTGTTTTGTGTTTTAGAATACATTGTGTTTCTGGGATATTTGGAGTTTATGGTTTTTACAAACCTTAGAAAGCTTTCATCTATTATGTTTTACATATTTTTCTGTCTCTGCTTTATGTCACCCTCTTCAGAGATTCTATTTGCCCATATCATACGTTGGCTAAAACTTTACCCTTGATTGTTTAATTTTTTAAATTCATTTTGGTCTGTGTTTTACTTGTGCTAGTTTCTATCCATATTTCTTCTAGTTCCTTAATTTGTTCTTCTGAACGTTTAATCCAGTGTATTTATTCATTTCATACTAGACATTGTAGTTGTCATCTATAGAATTTGATATTTAAAAAATATCTTCCACATCCTCCCTTAATTGAAATACAATTATAATAACTGCTCTAATGGCCTTTTTTGTCATTTCTAACATGTGTGTCAGTTTCAACTGAATTGTTAGATTCTTCACTATGTGTTGTGTGGTTCTGCATCTTTGCCTGTTTGGTACTTTGGGATTTGATGGCAGGCATTTGGTGTCAATGCCCAAATGTGCCCAGTGACACTACTTGACCTCAGTGTCTATGCACATCCAAGCTTGTACATCAGGAGTAGTAGAGACAGCCAAGGTGAGCATGCCACAACATAAATTGCTGTCTTATATTCCCTCCTCAAAATTTACTTTAGTTATATTTTAGACTTTGGACTGAACTTGTAGAAACAAGATTAAAAATGAGAGGCTAGACAGGGCTCGGTGGCTCAGCCTGTAATCCCAGCACTTTGGGAGGCCAAGGTGAGAGAAATGCCCGAGCCCACGGGTTTGAGACCAGCCTGGGAAACTTGGCGACACCTCGTCTGTACAATAAAATAAAAAACTAGCCAAGTGTGGTAGCACACACGCCTGTGGTTCCAGCTACTTGAAAGGCTGAGGTGGAAAGGATTGCCAGAGCTCAGCAGGTCTATGCTGGGGTGACTATGAGCATGCCACTGCACTCCAGCCTAGGCGACAGAGTGAGACTCCAACTCAAAAAAAAAAAAAAAGAAAAAAAAAAGAGAGGTTAGAATGCACCCCATGATCTATGCAGTTTTGCTGGTTTGCCCTCTGCGTCCACTTAGGGACTGACTCCCATGCAGGGTGCCAAAAATGCCCTCCAGTCAAAGTCAGCTTATATAAGCTCCATGAGGTGCAGACCCTGAGTCCCTGGAAACTCCGTTTACATTGGCAGAAGACTGCACCTCTGTGTCTACAGACAATCCTGACTGGAGGCTTGGAGTGAACTCCCACGTGTGACCCAGGCTGCAATTTGGTTTCCAATCAGGGTCCTTTGTGCTCCGTTTTCATACTTCCCTTTCACATGTGCAAGGAGAGGATTAAGGGCTGACTCAGTTGGGTTACTCCAAAGCAGACCCTGGAGGAAAATCTATGAGCAAGTGATATATGAAAGCAATGCTCCCTGGAGAAAGAAGCTCTAGAGTTGGTGATGAAGGGTTGGAAAAGCAAATAAGCCAAGAAAGTGTGTGATTTCAGAGAAAGTGCCACGTGATGAGCAGCTTAAAATATGTTCCTTGAGTGAGGCCAGTGGGACTGGGCTCTCTGTGGCTGTGAGGGGGACTATCAGGATGGCAGCAGTGGGAAGAGGGCAGAGTCCAGAGAGCAAATAGATGGAGATGAAAGAGCCTGTCTGGGTGGCAGCCCATGGAACACAGAGGTGGGACCAGTCAGAGGTTATAGCAACTGTTGGAGAGAATGGGACAGAGAAATAGCATTGGGAGAATGAACTCATACAGAGAGAAATAAGGAATGAGTGCATCTAAGACCCACAGATGTGACGACCTCTGTATCATGAGCTTGAAGGCCAAGGAATCTGCATGCTAATCTCCACTTCCTGAAAGGACACTTTATTTTTAGAATCTTCTGTTTCTGGACATTGGAGGCATCCACGTGGCCAATGACTTGACACCCATGTGTGTTGTCAGCTAAGACTTCAGAAGCATCACCCTCCAGCTTGGGAGAGATCGTCATTCTAAGGAAAGTCTTGAAACCCAGATCTGAAAGCAAACTACAGTCAACAGAATCCATTACTATGCAGGACTCTACTGTGATTTGATCTTTTACTGAAGAGAGACATCAAATAAGACAAATGGCCTCGGACAAGAAAGTCCCAGGGGTTAAGTGAAACCAGTAGAGATGCTTTGATATTTTCTTTGGGGTTGGTCTTTCTTGCATTAAGCAGTAATCATAATATTGCCAGGAGACAAAAGTTCTCCTAATTGACATGCATATTAAAGAAATGTGTGATTAATAAACACAGATATCTCCCATGTATATCAGATAAAGGCAAGAAAATCACACGGGTATAAACTGAATTTTGGGGGGTGAGGAGATTTTAAAAATCAAAATCAACCTTATAAAAACTATCTCATGAGAGGAAAAAGCTGGGAATGAAAAGTAAATCTGAGGAATTTACAAAATTGCATAAAAATATATTCTATTTGGAATATGCTCTATACAATATATATACCAAATGTATGTGACAAATGACACAGATGGATATATCTACATAATAATCTAATGGATGAAATTATTACATAGAGATTTGGAAGATATGAAGTGCAACATTAGAATCAGTATTCTGGTCAGTTGACATTGACAAAAATTTAGATACGTGAGAAGAGTGAGAGAGAGAGAAGATGTGGGGAGAAACAAATGACAGGAGGCAGAAATCACCAGGTGAAGGAGAAGAAAACAGCAAGCATTCACTCTACCCTTGACTGTAAACTCTTGCCTGGAGCCTTGTTCAAGGACTCCAGAGGAAGCAAGCAGGAGAGAACATGTGAATCGGTGTGGTGTGTCTTTGCTGGGGTCGTGAGACTCCAAGAAGTAAAAGAGAGACCATAAAGAAGAGGACTAAGTACAAGTTGTCATAGCACGTGTCAGGGACCACATATCCCCAGCACTCACCGAATTCCTTCCACGAGACCTATCCATGGAGCCAGACTGGTGCTTGTTATCCCATGCAATTGTCACCTCCTCCCAAGGGCATGTGTCTCCTCATATCTCAGAAGAGGGCCCCGCTGACAGATGAGCACCAGGCAGCCTCAGCAGCCCCAGGAAGGGACATGGAGAGGGACAGACGGAAAGGATGAACATGGCCCAGATGAGCGGATATGAAGGACTGAGAGCTCGGTTTTGAGAACTTCTGAGCAGAAGGGGATACTTGTGTTAAGGAAAGTGAACACACAGCCATGGAACACAGTGGTGATGGACTAAACTGAGTGTCACTGGGAAAGTGCCTCAGTAGGGGGAAACTGGCTTAATGAGGGATGGTGAAGGAGCAGAAGAAAATTGGCAAATGAGATTTTTGGAGAATGCAAAGAAGAAAGGGTCCCTAGAAAGCAGAAATGTTAGAAACATTAACTTGAGTGAAACAATGCATGTGAGGTCACTTTCAAAGTGTTAATTTGGCAGAAAGATAAAAGAATTCTAAAATATATCCATAGATATATTGAGCAATTCTTACTGAATCAGGCACTCTGAAAATTGCTATAATTAATTCTCTGAACAATGACTGCATGCAGGTATTATTTTTCAGGGCTCTTAGATGAGGGAATGGAAATATAAATGCTAAAAGACAAATTGGCCAAGGTGACCAACCAGTAGGTGGCAAAACCAGGACCTGAAAGCAAATTTTATCCTAAACCCCAGGCTCTTGCTCACTCTCTCCATGTGAGCACCATGGATTTCCACTTGACCATGAGTGAGCATAGAGGGACAACCAGCATCCAGGTTAGAACTTTCTTTCCCTATCTTGGAAGGGCCAGTGCTCCCCACAATCAGTTTTGACTGCGAAGATCCTGCTTGGCTAAGCCATAGTCACAACTCCTCCTTTTGGTCCAGCTGTAGATGCTGACATTGGTCACTGTGGTATGTGGCCCAAGCTGTGTGTGTGAAGCTTGCACCTTTGCCATATGTTGGCTCAAGTCGTCACTCAAAGGTCCCTGGGGCCAGGCCTCTTGAATGGGACCTAAAAGGAGAAGAGGGGTCACAAGGAGCAATCTCAGTTTTCCCTTTGCTAATGACTCCCAAACACCCGTCTCTAAGGCCCCTGTCTCTTGGTAAAACCATGCCATGACCCAGGCCACAAAGATACACATGTAAACTAAGGGGATGACACCTTTCTTGTCTGTGCCTTGGGATGCTGAGATAGCAGGTACCCTGGCTGGAGTGTCCTGGAAGTAAAAAAAAAAATCACCCACTGGATTGCCTTAAAAGGTCACGCCTGCTCTCCCATTCTTATTCATCCTTTTCCTGCAGCCTAGAGAGAAAGCTCTAGCGAAGGCTCAGAGGACGGAAGAGGAAGAGTCGTGTATTTTGACACAGGAATATAAGAACAGGGACAGAATTAGAGCTTGGAGGATTTGGGGAGGAACCAGGAAAAGGGAGCTGGGATATTATAGATCAAGTACTAAGTGAGGTGAACTCTTCAGGGTCCTATGTCATTTTGCATTTTCTGTGGCCTATACTTTTTTTGCCATCTGCCCACTCATACACATTCTGTTGACATATGGTGGATGTTAGCCATCGCCAATGTAGTACAGAGGGGCCAGTGCCTAAATGGAAACTTAGGGTCCCAAAGTGCTTCAGAATCAGAATCTGTGGTTCCTTGGGGAGGTAACACAGGGCACAACTTTGTATCACCACTTCTCCATTGAGGTCTGTGCATCACCCCCTAATACATCTTACTTATATCTTCCTAGAGAATGAACGCATACGCTCAGAAAGTGGTGAACCAAGGCTTCAGGTAGTCCCACGCCAGTCCAGATCAGGCTTGGGAGGAGCAAGTGACCCCTAGGGCCTGCTTCACGTCACTGTCCTCTCCTTCTGCATGTCTTCATTCTCACCACGGTTTGTTAAGTTTCTTACAAATGTTGGTTGTGTTTCTGTCCAGATCTCCTGAGCCTATATGCTTTTTGTGGGTACTAGCAGTTTCTTGTAAATATAAAGTTCTACTTTTCCATTTCTGCAAAAAGGCCACTGGAATTTTGAAAGATTTGCATTGACTCTGTAGTTTGCCTTGAGTTGTATTTCTTTTGATCTTAACTGTATTATATCTTTCAACCATGGACACACGATGTATTTCCATTTATTTAGGTCTTCATTAATCTCTTCAAGCAATGTTATGTAATTTTCAGGGTATTTCACCTTCTAAAATAAAAGTATTCCTATCTATAGTACTCTTGTAGGTGCTATTGTGAATGGTTTTTATTAATTTTCAGATCATTCATTGCTGACAGGAGTAATTTTTGTCTGTTTAGATAAATCCTGCAAATTTGCTGAATTAATTTATTAATGCTTTAAGTTGTATGTGTGCGAAGTGAGACGATTTTATTTTTTTCCTTCCAATCTATTTTTGCTCATCTGCATTTTTGAAAGATATTTGGGTCAGGAAATGAATTTTGTGATGACAGTTTTCTTTTCTTGGTATTTTAAAGCTATGGCAAACTTGCTGTTTGTAACATTCCTGATGAGATATCTGGTACCATCTTTATACTTAGACCTCTGAAGTTAACATGGTTTTAATTTTTCCTCTTTTAACTTTTAAAAAGATTTTCCTTTTATAACTGGTTTTGATCAATTTATGATATTGCTTGTTGTAGTTTTCTTCATTTTTTTTGTTCTTAAAATACATTACTTTTCTGTGATATTTGGGGTTCATGGTTTCCATGAATTTTAGAAAGCTTTCATCCATTATTGTTTTATATATTTTTCTTAACTTCTTTTCAACTCCACCCTCTTCAGAAAGTCCATTTGCCTATATTGATGAATGCTTAATATTGACAGATGTTTAAAGCTTTCTCAATGATCATCTTTACTTTTTAAATTCATTTTTCTTTTCATGATTTGTGTTAGTTTCTACTGCTATTCCTTCTAGTTCACGAATCCTTTCTTAAATCCAGTGTGCTTTTCATTTCAGACCATAAATTGTAGTTGCCAGCTATAGAATTTCCTGTTAAAAATATATTCCACCTCTCTACTTAATTTCAATACAATTTTAATAACTACTCTAATGCCCTTTCTGCTATTACTACATGTGTACCTGTTTCAACTGAACTGTTGGGCTCTTCATTCTATGTCATGTTGCCCTGTTTCTTTGTGTGTTTGATACTCTGGGATGTGATGCCAGATATTTGGTGCCAGTGATCAAATGTGCCCAGTGACACAACTCAGCCTCAGTGTCTATGCACACCCAAGCTTGCACACCAGGAGAGGCAGTGAGAGCAAAGTTGAGCATACCACAGCATGGGATAGAAAGCACGGCACTTGTGCTTGGGGGTTTCCTCTGAAAAAGATGTGCCTTCCTTTTCTTTTCAATATGAACCTCCCTAGTTCAGATCCTGTGCTTCTGCTCAATGACCAGGACAGTTCTTCACCAGTCTCATTCCTGCAATTGACAGAGTAAGTTCCAAAAGTAATTCAGTGGAGAAAGCATTATCTTATTTACAAACTGTGCAGAAACAACTAAACAAAAATAGAAGAAAAAATCCACTTAAACCTCAATACTTGCATAAAAGCTAACTCAAAATGGATTATAGAACTAATTGCAAATTGAAAAACTAGAAAACAAAGTAGGGAACATAAGAAAAATATTTCATACCATGGATTTGGGCAAAGTGTTCTTTGTTATCACATCAACACAAACCTTTAAGGAAATTATTAATAAATTCAACTGTGTAAAAATTAAAAATTTTTGTTGAGCACAAAATACTATTATTATATTCAAAAGACAAGCTACAGATGGTGAGAAAAAATATGAAATTCTCAAGTATGACAAAAGATGTGCAATGATTGTTAATTTTATATGTCACTATGACTGGGCCATAGGATGTCAAGACACTTGGTCAAACATTATTCTGGGTGTGTTGTAGATTGTGCTTCTGGATGAGATTAACAGGTAGACTAAGTAAAGCAGATTGTCCTTTCTAATGTGGTTGGGACTCATCCAATCAAGAAAAGGTCATAATAGACCAGGTGCCGTGGCTCACTCCTGCAATCCCAGCACTACAAGAGGCCAGGGCAGGAGGATTTCTTGAGCCCAGGAGTTGGAGACCAGCCTGGGTAACATAGTGAGAACTTGTATCTACAACTAAAAGAAAAAAATCAGAATAGAATTAAAAGACCAATAATAGAGTATGCTGTCCTAAGTATCCAGCTTTCCATCTTGGGAATTTCAGCCTCTAGTCTCTCATGAGCAAACATTATTTATGTAAATATTATAGGTAAGGGAAAAGGATTGTATTATAAAAAAATCAGCCACAAGGTGATAATTGTTGAAGCTGGCCAATGAATATGGGGGTGTCATATTATATGACACTGTCTACTTTTGTGTACTATTGGAATTCTGCATTTGAAAAAAAGTCTTACAGATGCATGATGGAATATTATGCAGTCATAAGAAGGGCAGAATTATGAACTTCACAGCAGCTTGGATGGACTTAGAGTCTATATACTGAGTG
>NW_007157631.1:0-4076 GCF_000164805.1 Carlito syrichta | reverse complement strand
CCCAGCCTGGACATGTACAGTCGGTTGGTGGGAGCAATGCAAAGAAATGCCCCAGGACGGAGGACACAGCATCCCGTGTAGCTGAGACCCAGAGCACCACCACACATGACTCCAGTGTTTGCATTCCATGGAACAACGAGATCTCACTACGTGACTCAGGCTGCTGTCAAAGTCCCATGCACCAGTGGTCCCCTGTCTTGGCCTTCCAAAGCCATAGACAGCTTGTCTGCCAATCCACCATCTTATGGGAAATCTAGGCCCAAGCCTGGGGACTCCTTTCCAAATGATCTCTGCCTATTCACGGTGATCCGAATTCCATACACAAATGGATGCTCTTTTTTTATTTCCTTATTTCCTTTTTTCCTTTTTTCCTTTGAATCAGATTCTCACTCTGTCACCCAGGCTGGAGGGCGGTGGCTAGCTTCTGGCCACCACAACCTTGTCCCGCCAGGTGCCCACAAGTCTTTTCCTTGCCTTGCGAGGAGCCAGAACGATAGGCACCCGCAATCATGCCCAGCTCATTTGGGATGGAGAGTAGAAACAAGTCTCACCGAGGTGCCCGAGTGGGTCTTGGTCCACAGGCTCAGTCGGCTGCTAGCCTTGGCCTCCCAAAGTGCTAGGATGATGAGGCTGAGCCCCCATCATGACCATGATCCTTCATTGAAAACAAACAAGAAGGCCTGGCATGGCAGACCACGTTTGGATCCCAGCACTCTAGGAGGCCGAGGCAGGAGGATGGCTGAAGCCCAGGAACCTAAGGCCAGTCCAGGTCACGCAGGGAGGGCCTGTTACTGCACCCATCCAAACAGACGGTCTGAAGTCGAGGTGTCCATCATCCTGGCCACTCTGGAGGTTGATGCGGGAGGATCACCAGAGCCTGCATTGTAAGGCTGATGGTGAACAATGGTCATCACCCCACACACCAGCCTGGGCCACAGAGCCAAAAACTGTCTCCTAAAATATGAGAATTGTACATAGATTCTCAACTGTGTGTCATGTGTTCACAGGGCGACTGACTTTAGAGCCATAAAAAGGTATTGGAGGAAGAAATGTCCCTGGTTGAGGTACATGTCCCTGGACTTTCTTGACGGAAGGTCCTAGTTGCCGAGTCAGAGTTTCAGCTGGCCTGGGAAACATTTCACACCTTGGAGAGGAGAGCCGGCAGGAACATGGCCAGAGAGCAAGGGAACTGCCACACCAAAGTGATGGCAGTCTTTTGGGGGGGTTGTGTTTGAAAAGTACCAAGCTTGGGGCACCCACACATGTGGGGGGCCGGTGGGAAGGACTGAGGGGAGAAGGTTTGCAGGAGAATGGATTTCTTTCTTTCCTTCTTTCCTTCTTTCTTTCTTTCTTTCTTTCTTTCTTTCTTTCTTTCTTTCTTTCTTTCTTTCTTTCTTTCTTTCTTTCTTTCTCTTTCTTTCTTTCTTTTTCTTTCCTTTCATCTCTTCCTTCCTTCCTTCCTTTCCATTCTTTCTTCCTTCCTTCCTTCCTCCCTTCCTTACTTTCTTTCTTTTCTTTCCTCATTAGGTTACCCAGGCTCTTCTCAAACCACCCAACTTGGGCCATCCAAACTGCTGCATCATAGTTTTTCCATTTGGTCCACATTCTGGTCTTTCTTCCTGGTCTTGAACTATGGGTCAGAGGCGATCTTTCCCCTGAGGCTTTCCCCACCCAAGGTTTTCTATGTTTTGTTTGAGTCAAGATGGTGGGTTACTATGGCTTCCAACCTTTTCTCAAGTTCTCAGGCTCTGGCCATCTTCCCGTCTCGGTCTCCCAGAGTGCTGAAGATTCAGGCATGATTCGCCTGACCATCCCTGCCACATTGAAAGTTTGAGAGTCATGCCCTCCCTTTAACCGAGGTAACCCATATGAGGGATGAGCGGGTCCCCCCGGGGAACAAGGTGGTATAAAGGGTGGTTGCCCTGGCAGAGACATATCCATGTACCAGGTGCTCCCCCATGAAGGACTCTGCTGGCGAATCCAACTGCCCTCTCCAGGGTCGTGGGTCATTGGAAGGGAGTGGACCTCACGGTGGTCCCAGAGAGTGGTGTGGAGGCCGGGTGCAGTGGATCAGGCCTGTCATCCTGGCACTCTGGTAGGCCAAGCTGAGAGGATGACCTGATCTCCTGGGTTCGAGACCAGCCCTGGCACCTTGGCAAGACGTCGTCTCTACAAAACCCAAAAAATGAGCCGAGCTTGTTGGCACAGTCCTTTTGATCCAGCCACTCATGAGGCTGTTTCAGTATGATCGCAGGAGCCCAGTTGGTGGAGGCCACAGTGGCTGAGAGAGGGCCCCAGTGCTCTGGCCTGGGTGACAAAGCGGGACTCTGACTCAGAGTAATAATAACAACCACCACCACACCACAAACACGACTCTGCCAGTTCTGGTTCTGGTCACCCTGTCTTCAACCTTTGGGTGTGGGGAGGGACCCTTCCTCTCCTGATCATACCACCATCCCTTGCCCATGCAAATTTTTCCCTGGGGAGCCATGGACGTCCGTCGTGACGCATGTAGGAGACATCTTTTGTGTTGTTGGAGTCTCCTTGTGCCGGACTGGGGTGCAGGGTCATGATCATCGCTCCCGGTGCCTAGACCACCGTGCTTAGGCGGTCCTCCTGACTTGGCTGCTGAGGAGCCGGGACTCCATGGGCCATCATACATGACCCGAATTTGGGGACCTTACACCGAATTGAGGTCTGGCCATGTCGCCTGGGCTGATCTCCTAACCCTGGGCTAAGACAACCTCCCACCTCAGCCTCCCTGGGTGCAGGGCTGATGTCCATGTTTCACAGTGCCCAGCTTGGACTTGCAAGTTCTCTCAGCTGGGGTGACTCAAAGGAACACCCTGGGAGAGAGGCCACCACATTCCATGTAGCCAGGACTGCCGGTGCCACCACACACGACTCCAGTGTTTGCATTTGGGGAGCAAAGAAGTCTCGCAACGTGACCCAGGCTGGTCTCAAACTCCCGTTCTCCAGTGGTCCCCCATCTTGGCCTCCCAAAGCCACAGCCCGATTGTCTGCCAATCCACCATCTTTCTGGAACTCTAGGCCCAAGCCTATGGCCTCCGACTCAAATGATCTCTGTCTGTTCACAATGGACGCAACTCCATACACAAATGGATGCTCTTATTATTTTTTTTCTTTTTTCCTTTTTTTTGAGTCAGAGTCTCATTCCTTCACCCAGCCTTGAGGCGACTCACTCTTGGTCACGGCAGCCTCGACCCACTGGGCTCCAGCGAGCCTGACCCAGCCTTCTTGGAAGCCAGAATGACAAGTGCACACCACTACACCTGGCTCAATTGGGATGGAGGGTAGAGATGAGTCCTCGCTGAGTTACACTTCAGGTCTTGGCTCACAGGTTCCAGACATCATCCCCCCTTGGCCACCGAAAGTGCTGGGATGACGAGGCTGAGCCCCCAATCCCCACCTCGTTCCTTCATTGAAAATGAACCTGAAGGCCTGCCATGGTGGCCCATGCCAAGAATCCCAGAACTCTGGGAGGCCAAGGTGGGAGGATGGCTGGAGCCCAGGAACCCAAGGCCAGACTGGGTCACACAGGGAGACCTCGTCTAGCACCCATCCAAACTGGGGGTCTGGGATCGAGGTGACCGTTGTTCAGGCCACTCTGGTGCCTGAGGCAGAAGGATTTCTGGATCCAATGATTTTGAGGCTGCTGGTGAAGGACAGTCGTGTCCCAGGGACCCAGCCTGAGCCACAGAGGCAGACACTGTTTCCAAAAATATCAGAATTGTACACAGATTCTCAACTGCACGTGGTTTGTTCACAGGGCGACTGGCTTTGGAGTCAAAAAATGGGATTGGGTGGAAGAAATATCCCTGGGTGAGGGATGTGTCCCTGGCCTTTCTTGGTGGAAGGACCTCATTGCTGAGTCTGAGGGTCAGCCTGCCTGGGGCACATTTCTCACCTCAGAGAGGAGTGTCAGAAGGAACGCAGCAAGGGAGCCTCAGAAACTCCCACACTATAGGGGGGCAGCCATTGAGGAGGTTGGGACTGGAATTTGCTGAGTGTGGGTGACCCTCACATTGGGGGGGGTTGGGGGGACAGAATGAGGG
>NW_007157630.1:0-732 GCF_000164805.1 Carlito syrichta | reverse complement strand
CAAGAAGTCCTGGCATGGCAGACCACGTTTGTATCCCAGCACTCTAGGAGGCCGAGGTAAGAGGATGGCTGAAGCCCAGAAACCTAAGGCCAGTCCAGGTCACGCAGGGAGGGCCTGTTACTGCACCCATCCAAACAGACGGTCTGAAGTCGAGGTGTCCATCATCCTGGCCACTCTGGAGGTTGATGCGGGAGGATCACCAGAGCCTGCATTGTAAGGCTGATGGTGAACAATGGTCATCACCCCACACACCAGCCTGGGCCACAGAGCCAAAAACTGTCTCCTAAAATATGAGAATTGTACATAGATTCTCAACTGTGTGTCATGTGTTCACAGGGCGACTGACTTTAGAGCCATAAAAAGTGGTATTGGAGGAAGAAATGTCCCTGGTTGAGAGACATGTCCCTGGACTTTCTTGATGGAAGGTCCTAGTTGCCGAGTCAGAGTTTCAGCTGGCCTGGGAAACATTTCACACCTTGGAGAGGAGAGCCGGCAGGAACATGGCCAGAGAGCAAGGGAACCGCCACACCAAAGTGATGGCAGTCTTTTGGGGGGGTTGCGTTTGAAAAGTACCAAGCTGGGGGGCCGGTGGGAAGGACTGAGGGGAGAAGGTTTGCAGGAGAATGGATTTCTTTCTTTCCTTGTTTCCTTCTTTCCTTCTTTCTTTCTTTCTCTTTCTTTCTTTCTTTTTCTTTCCTTTCATCTCTTCCTTTCTTCCTTCCTTCCTTCCTT
>NW_007157629.1:0-789 GCF_000164805.1 Carlito syrichta | reverse complement strand
AATGATTGATTCATAATACCCACAAGCCAAATATCTCAGAAACATGAGACGAGCTCAATATCTTGATTCTTGTTTATACCGCAGCAAGACACCCCGAGAATTTTACGCATTGTGGACTAGTGTATCACAAATTCCTTATTCTTCTTTACCGAGGGGCCTTGTAATGTCCTGTATATGTGGACTCCCTTTCCCCAGAATCCTGTTTGGAAACCCTTATTCTTGTTTTGCCATTAGCAACATGTCATGTAGATATTGTGATGGAGGGACCATGTAAACGAGGTTTCTTAGATCTCCTTAGCTAGAGATCATGTAGATTCTGCATATGAGGACTGCTATTACCTATGTTCCAGCTTTTAAAACCTGATTCTTGTTTAGCCCATAGCAGATGGCCTGTTGAATTTAAGGACTGAGGACTGCTATAACGCCGATTCTTTTTCACCCTTGGCAAGGGGCTGTGTATTTTCCTGTATATTAGGACTGTCATTAGATACAACCTGCTTCGAAAGTCTGATTCTTTTTACAACTTTTCTAGATGCTCTGTAGATTTTTAGGATTGAGTACTCGTGTAACCCAGATTCCTGATTCTTTCTAGGCAAAAGGTCATGTAGTTGCCTGTAAATAAGGACTCCATTTTCCAGAATCATGCTCGAAAACACCATGATTCGTGTTTAGCCGATAGCAAGATGACCTTAAGCTTTTTTGGGATTTAGTACACGAGTAACACAGATTTCCTTATTCTTACTTTGCATAGGCAGTGAACTTTCCTTTATGTGAGGACTCCCATGACAC
>NW_007157628.1:0-309 GCF_000164805.1 Carlito syrichta | reverse complement strand
TAGCTAGGTAGTTAATTCAGCTAGTTAAGTCAGCTGGCTAGCCAGAAGGCAATCTAGGTAACGAGTAAGTTATGTCAGTTGGATAGCCAGCTGGCTAGCTGCTTAATTAGCTAGTTAAGAGCAGCTGGCTAGCAAACCGGCAATGTATATACCTAGCTAGTTAAGTCAGCTAGGTAGCTACCTGGCTAGCTAGTGATATCAGCGTGTTAAGTCAGCTGGCTAGCCAACTGGCTAACTGGTTAAGTCAGCTAATTTCATTAGCTGTCTAGTCAGCTGACTAGGCAGGTAGCTAGCTAGATATGTTAGTTT
>NW_007157627.1:0-947 GCF_000164805.1 Carlito syrichta | reverse complement strand
TGTAACTAAGATTCCTTATTCTTCTAGAGCAACAGGTAGTATAGTGTTCTGTATATGAGGGCCACCATTATTGAAATTCCTGCTTCATTCTCAGAGATACGCGAAGGCATTTCCTGGTGATCTAAAATTCCAGTTGCTTGGATATCAAGAGAAAGACTCCCATAAAGTCCTTGTGGAATTGGAACCCAAGATTCCTAGTTCCCTTTTCAAAAGAAACACTAAAAAAGTGGCGACGGAGAAGCCCATATTATGGATTAAGCATTATCAAAAGAACTTCTAGATTTCGGCGATTGAGAACTCCAAGAACCGGTTCCCTTTCCGTTCTCAGCAAGATGCCCTGATGTTTCCTGTCTATGTGGATTCCAAAACTCTGTATACAAAAATGCAGATTCCCAGACGTTTCCTAGGGACGTGGAATCCATGATTCCTGGTTACATTTTAATAATTCGTATTAAATATTGGGCTACTGCAAAACCATCGGCCTCTCTCCAAATAAAAGGAAAAACGGAAATTTAAGGTTTCCCAAGTTCATCTTAAGACCAGAGTGACACCAAATACGGCAAGAAGATACTTTTGTTCTGGGAATCTGGCCTTAGTTGTCCCAAGGCACCTAAGGGACTTGTACTACCAGATATCCGTTTAATACTCTTAAGGAGACAAGAATGTTGCTGAAGTCCTTAAATGACTGATTCATAATACCCACAAGCCAAATATCTCCGAAACATGAGACGAGCTCGAAGCCCTAATTCGTGTGTATCCCATAGCAAGAAACACTGAGGATTTCTAGTATTGGAGTCTAGTGTATCACAGATTCCTTATTTTTCCTTAGTGAGGTGCCATGTATTTTCCAGTATATGAGGACTCCGTTTCCCCAGAATCCTGTTTGAAAACTCTGATTCTTGTTTAGCCCTTAGCAAGATGTCATATAGATATTGTGATGGAGGAAC
>NW_007157626.1:0-748 GCF_000164805.1 Carlito syrichta | reverse complement strand
CAAGTTAAGCCAGCTTATTACCCGACTGGCTAGTTAGGTGGCTGGTAAGTTATGCTGGCTGGTTAGCAGGCTGCTAATGTAGGTGGCCAGATAGTAAAGCTGGCTGGCCATCCAGCCGACCAACAGGTTGGCTGACTTGTTAAGCTGGCTGGCTATACCACTGTCCAGTCAGGCAGCTGGCTCTTTAAGCCAGCTGGCTAGCTAGCTTGCCAACCCACTAGCTAGCTAGCCAGCTGCCTAGGCAGCTAGCCAGTCAGGTAGCTAGCTAGTTAAGCCAGCTGACTAGCCATCTAGACAACCAGGTAGCTGGCTAGTTAAGTCAGCTAGCTAGCCAGCTAACCAGCCAACTATCAGTCAGCTAGTTAAAACAGCTAGCTAGTCAGCTATAAGTTAAGTCAGCTAGCAAGTCAGCTAACTATTCACCTAGATTGTTGTCACCTAGCTACTCACGTTGCTAGTCAGCTAGCTACTTAAGTCTGCTAACTAGTCAGGTAGCTAGTCAGCTATATAGTTTATTCTACTAGCCAGCGAACTAGCCAGTTACCTAGCTAGTTAAGTCAGCTAGTTATACAGCTACATAGCTTGTTTTCTAGCTAATTATGTCAGCTAGATAGCCAGCTAGTCAGTCAGGTAGCTAGTTAAGCCAGCTAGCATATCTGCTAGTACTTAGCTAACTAGTCGGCTAGCAACTCAACTAGATGGTCAGGTAACTAGTGGGCTCCCTAACTATCCATCATGTCAACTAACT
>NW_007157625.1:0-1069 GCF_000164805.1 Carlito syrichta | reverse complement strand
CAAGTGAGCCAAATGGTAAGAAGAGTTAACTAGTCAGTGAGCCAACTAGTGAGCTGACTTAATTAGTCAGCTAGTGAGCAAGCCGACTAGTTAGTGGACTGTTGGCCTGTGAGCTAGCTAATAATTCAGTTGACCTCTTGGCTGGAGAGTGAGCGCACTATTTTGCTGACAGGTTTGCAGGCGAGCGAGCCGACTAATTAGCTGACCTGAAGAAAGCGAGAGAGCCAACTAGTTATCTGACCAGTTAGTTGAGTTGCTAGCTGACTAGTTAGCTAAATAACTAGCTGATTTGCTAGCTGACTTAACTAGCTAGCTGACTCACTAGCTGGCTATCTAGCTGACATAACTAGATAGCAAACAAGCTATCATACTCTCTAGCTTGCTGACTTCACTTGCTTGCTGAATAGTTAGGTGAGTTGCTAGCTGACTTAACTAGCTAGCTGGCTAGCTAGCTGACATAACAAGCTGACTAGCTACTTTGCTGGATAGCTGACTAGCCAGCTGACTTAAGGTAGTTAACTTGTTGTCTACAAGGCTAGCCAGATGGCTTAACTAGCTAGCTACCTGGCTGGCTAGCTGGCTAGGCAGCCAGGTAGCTAGTTGGTCGGCTGACCAGGTGGCTAGCCAGCCGACTTAAATAGCCATCCGGGTGGCTGGACAGTAGGATAGCCATCTGGATTAACTCGCCAGTCAACCTACTCATCAGCTGGCTATCCAACGGGCTTAACTAGCGGGCCAAATACCTTACCAGCCTGCTAACCAGCCAGCTTAACTTGCCAGTCACTTAGTTAGCCTGCCGGATAACAAACTTACTTAATTAGGTGACTTAAATAGATAGCCATCCATCTAGCCAGCTGGCTTAACTAGCTAGCCACCTAGATAGCCAGCTGGCTAGCCAGCTCAGTTAACTCACTGAATTAAATAGCTAGCCAGCTGGTTAGCCAGCTGATTAATTACCTAGCTACCTACCTAGCCAATTGTCTAGCCAGCTGACTTAACTACCTGACTTAAACGAGCCAGCTGGCTTGCCACCTGATGTAAGTAGTGAGCTACCTAGCTAGTCAGATGG
>NW_007157624.1:0-451 GCF_000164805.1 Carlito syrichta | reverse complement strand
TCAGTTAACTCACTGAATTAAATAGCTAGCCAGCTGGTTAGCCAGCTGACTTAATTACCTAGCTACCTACCTAGCCAATTGTCTAGCCAGTTGACTTAACTACCTGACTTAAACGAGCCAGCTGGCTTGCCACCTGATGTAAGTAGTGAGCTACCTAGCTAGTCAGATGACTAGCCACTTGAATTAACTAGCTGACTTAACCAATGAGCCAACTTGCTAGCCAGCTGACTCAACTAGATGACAAAAGTAGATAGTCAGCTGGATAGCTAGCTGACAACTAGCAGACATCACTAGCTAGACAGGTGGCTAACGAACTGACTTAAATATCTGGCTACCTATGTATCTCGCTGGGTAACCAGCTGACTTAACTACCTAGCTAACTAGCTAAACCGCTGGCTAGCGAGCTGACTTAATTAGGTGACTTAAGTAGCTAGCCAGCTGCTAGCCAGCT
>NW_007157623.1:0-771 GCF_000164805.1 Carlito syrichta | reverse complement strand
GGCTAGCTAGATAAGACAGCTCATTAAAGTCTGTTGGCTATCCTGCTGGTTAGATTGTTAAAAAGCTAGTCAAGTCAGATGGCTATCCATCGGGCTAGGTGGTTATTCAGCTAGTTAAATCAGCTGGCTAACTAGGAAGCTAGCTATATAAGTCAGCTAGTTATGTCATCTAGCTAGCTAGTTAAATCAGCTAGTTAAGACAGCTGGCAAGCTAGATAGCTAGCTAGTTGAGCCAGCAAGTTAAGCCAGCTGGCTAGCTAGGCAGCTAGCTGGTTAATTCAGCTAGTTAATTCAGCTTGCTTGCTAGTAAATTCAGCAAGTTAACTCAGCTGGTTAGCCAGCTGCCTAGCTGTGTGGCTAGCTAATTAATTTAACTGGCTAGCCAGTTAGCTAGCTAGTTGAGTAACCTTGGTAAATCAGCTCACTAACAAGCTCGAAGGCAAGGTAGCTAGGTAGTTAAGTCAGCTGGCAAGAGAGCAGGCTATGTAGGTAGCTAGGTAGTTAAGTCAGCTGGCTATTCAGCTGACTGGCTAGGTAGCTAGGCAGATAAATCAGCCTGCTAGACAGCTGGATACCTGATTAAGTCAGCTAGTTAAGTCAGATGGCTAGCCAGCTACCCAGCAGGGTACCTAGCTAGTTGAATCAGCTGGCTAGCCAGCTAGCTAGCTTGTTAAATCGCATAGTTAAGTCAATTCGCTTGCCCGCATGTTATCTAGGTAGTTAGGTAGCTAAACAGTTGGCAAATCAGAGGTATATGTAGGTAGGTAGCTG
>NW_007157622.1:0-716 GCF_000164805.1 Carlito syrichta | reverse complement strand
CTTTACAGGCCTCAGCCATGTAGCTATAGATGTTGGCTCCCAACACATCACAGAGGAAAGCCAGTAACTGAGACACTCACAATGAAGGAGGAACTGCCACTGAAGCACCCATCACAGAGGATAACAAGTCACTATGGCATCTATCACAGAAGAAAGCGAGTTCTGGGCCGCCCAATATGGAGGAAGACCAGTCTCTAGGACTCCCATCTCAGAGGAGGACCAGTCACGGGGCAGAAACTATGGAGGACGATAAATCACTGGGGCACCCATCACAGAAGACTAATCTCATCACTTGGGTAACCTGCAAAAAGTAGAGAAATTCACTGGGGGCATCCATCACAGTGAGTGGTCAGTAACTGATGTACCCATCAGAGAGAAGGTCAGTCACTGGAAAACCATCCCAGATGATGACCGGTCAGTCACCAGGGCACCAATTGCATAGGATAGCCAGTCACTGGAGCATCAATCATGAAGGAGGACCTGTCAACTAATCACCAAACACAGAGGAGAGACAACCACCGAGGCATCTATAACAAAAGAGAGTCAACTTCTGGATCCCCAATCACAGAGGAAGAATGTACCCATCACAGAGGAAGACCATTGACTGGAACAGTTGTCACCAAAGATGACCATTCATTGGTTCGCACATCCCAGAGGAAGGCCAGTCACTGGAGCACCCATCACAGAGAAAGAGCAGACACCAGGGCACCAATGCC
>NW_007157621.1:0-2393 GCF_000164805.1 Carlito syrichta | reverse complement strand
TCTTAGTAAGAGACTGATTACAAATTTCAGAAAATGGAGAAGTTATTCAGTTGAAGCTTGCAGTTACTAAACAAGAGGCATTTCTAGTTATGTCTCCTATGGTGACATGAACAGTTTTTAGAATACAAGTTGTTTTAGCTACATTGCTCAGGATAGGAGTTTCAACTCCTATTCCTATGTTATATAGAGGTTTTGATTTTAAATAAAGTCAGCAATCTGATGCTAATTGAGGTCAACTGTTATTAAGAAAGCGGTGCATATGAGTTAAGATAGGAGAAAAACTCGGGGGTTACTGGACTGGAAAGCTTATTCCTGAAGACTTTAGAGCTGGTTCAGGAGGTGCTTGGGATGGACCTGGGGGAATAGCATAACCTTCAGGAGGGGGTTGTGGATAAAAGCCAAACACAGGGTCCTGTAACTCAGCTAAGGGTCCTATGGGTATAGGTTTATGGTTAATGGTTCACCTTTGAATAGTAAATAAGTTGTCCTGGTCATAAACTTTCATGTTCAACCATATACCCCAGGTTTTTCCAGTTCTCCATGAGTGAAGGACAGGATCCGTAACCTTTATGTATACAGGTCGTTCTGAGCCAGAGTTTAGCCAGACAGTGATTTGGGAGTGTCATTAGGTCCCCCACTGTAAGTTGTGATGGTGACCCATCCCCAGTTTGGACAAAATAATTCATTTTCCTACATACATTTATAATTTTGGGGGTTTACTGGGAAAGGTAGATGTGTGTAGTTTTTATTAATTTAGGAGTTGACCATTGGGTATGCATTTCAGTATAGAAGTGGTTTGTTACCCTGCCTGCCATAGGAATTCTGGCCATCCAGTCAGAGATTCCAGGTTTTTGAAACAAACATTCTTCTTCTAGAGGTACCATATCTGGAAGATTTACTTTAAACTGGATTGGGCTTGAGTTAGGAGTCCAATTTTGGACTGCCAAAACTTGTCCAGAAGTAAAGGAACTTAAAGAAAAAGTATAAGTAGTATGATAAGCTGAACCGAAAGGGGTGCTTGCTAGAATTAACCAGGGTAAACTTATTTTAAGCATAATAGAGCAATAATACATCCAATACATGAGAGATAAAACAGTGTTAACAGGACTTTCTTGCAGCATGACCACTCTGCAGGAGCTGCAGTAGATAGTGCTGCTCCAAATCCTAGAACGGGGGGGATAACCAAAAGGAGAGGCAAGGGATGAGTGCAATGCATTCAGGTAACCAGTTTTCATTAAAGTCTCATGTTTATTTCTGTGTTGGCTGGTCAGGTGATGTAGGATGATGGACTCGGAGGGTGATCTTGAGAGGATTATCAGGACATTGGTTTACAGTTCATTTGTTGTTTGGGTGGAGGGGTATGTCAGTGTCTCAGCCACAGGCTTGGCTGAGCCAGGCTTCAGTGTCTGCAGCTTCCTTGACATGTGAATGATAAATCCAGGTTGGTATTTGAATGACGTTGTGGTGGTAAGAATAACTTTGTATGGTCTTTTCCAGGAGGAGCTTAGTTTTTCTTTCTGGAACTGCTTGATGTAGACCAAATTTCCAGGCTAGAATGGATGACATGGTGTGGAGGTTGGACTTGGCAGTACAGCACAGACATTGGTGTGCACAAGATCCTGCACCCGCTGTAAAGACTGTAGATATTTTAACAGAGATTGATTAGTAAACTCTTCAAGAATAGGATCCCACAAATGGGGTAACAGAGGAGGGGATCTTCCAAACATGATTTCATAGGGAGTAAACCAAGCCTTGTACGGGGTACATCTAGCTCGAAAGAGAGTTACAAGTAAGAGAGCTACCCATTTTTCAACATTTTTTACTATTAATTTTGGTAAAGTATTTTTTAGAGTCCAGTTCATGAGATCTACCTGTCCAAAGCTTTGTGGTCAGTAAACACAATGCAGTTACCATTTGATGTTTAGTACTTTACTAACCAGCTGGACTATGTACAAGGTGAAAGCAGAACCATTGTCTGAGCCAACAGAAGAAGGAAGCCTGTACCTAGGAATAATTTTATTTAATGAATATTTTGCCACCATAAGGGCAGTTTTATTTCTTTTTTTTATTAATCAATATTTTTATGATGGTTTTGTGGGGTACAGTTAAGGGTTAGGTGTACAATTACGTTTCATTCAGGCACCCTGTTGATAAGAGGTGTTTTCCCATCCCCAGACAGATATTTGCTACTGTTAATCTCATCCCCCTCCCCCCCCATAGTTTCCCAGTACCGTCAGTCATTTTCTTATAGTATTACATTGGATGTTCAAGGTCCATTATATGAATGAGAACATGTGATACTCAGATCTTTGTTTCTGTGAGAGGTTACTCAGTATTTATAGACTCTAGTTCCATCCAGGTTGCTGTGAAATTCATGATTTTGTTTCTTTTTT
>NW_007157620.1:0-671 GCF_000164805.1 Carlito syrichta | reverse complement strand
CCACTAGTTAGGTAGCTAGGTAATTAAGTCAGCTGGCAAGCCCACTGGCTAGCTAGTTAAGTCAGCTAGTTAAGAGAGCTGGTTTGCCAGCCGGCTAGCTTGATGGCTAGCTAGTTAACACAGTTGGCTAGCCCGATGGCTATGACCTTAAGTCAGCTAGTTAAGTCAGGTGGTTCACTGACTTGTTAGCTAGGAGGCTATCAAGTTAAGATGGCTGGTTAACAGGCTGGTCAGGTAAGTGGCCATCTATTTAAGCTGTCTGACTAGCCGACTGACCAGCAGGGTGGCTGGCTTGTGAATCTGTCTATCAGACTGTCCTGCCAACTGGCTCTCTATTTAATTCAGCTATCTAGCCAGCTGGACAAACCTCTAGCTAGCTAACCAGCTGCCTAGCAAACTAGTCAGTCAGGTAGCTAGCTAGTTAAGCCAGCTGACTAGTCATCTAGCCAACCATGTTGTTAGCTACTTAAGTCGACTGGCTAGCCAGCTAGCCAGGCAACTAACTAGTCAGTTATTTAAGTCAGCTAGTTAGCAAGCTAGCTATTTAAGTCAGCTAGCAAGTCAGCTAACTATTCAGCTAGCTAGTTAAGTCTGCTAGGTAGTCAGGTTGTTTGTCAGCTAGCAATTTAAGTCAGCTATCTAGTCAACTAACTAATCAGCTAGATAGTTAA
>NW_007157619.1:0-699 GCF_000164805.1 Carlito syrichta | reverse complement strand
GTGATGGACACAGTACTTCAAAACAATACACAATCAGACATCCAGTCTGCTCTTCTTATTTTCATAACATTCTCTCATTATGAGGTGAGTATATGACATTGTATCTATCGTACCTATTAAGAAGGCAAAGAATCATCATTGGTAGAGTAGCTAATGCTAATAAAACCCTTATAAAAAACACACACACACACACACACACACACACACACACACACACACACACACACACACACACATCATGGGATCCCCTACAAAGTGAATGCACAGGGACAGGACAGGTACCAGTTGGGCAGCAGTTGCCCCATCCCCACCCCAGGGCACAATGGTGCTACCCCACAGCACTTGTACTGTCCGTCATGATGGCCAGAGGGGTTTGGAGCCCTTAAGCTAGCTGGAATGGCTGCAGGGTGGGATCTCAGTCACCATGAAGAGCCTTCTGAACAGATGCCCCTTGTCCTTCCTGTCCAGTAGAGATGCCCCTTGCCCTGCCCCCGTGGCCACTCCCGTCCCTTCACTCACTGCTTTGTGTCCATGGGATAGTCCCTGACTTCTGCTGCGTGGCTGACAACTGTGACCTGCCTTGAGTCTGCCCTCCCAGGCTGGCCTCAACAGGCCAAGAAGCACCTACCCTGCCTGGCACTGCACTCTCTCCTCTGGGGTCTGGGATCCAACAGGGACTGGCTTCATAGCCCTGAGCTT
>NW_007157618.1:0-543 GCF_000164805.1 Carlito syrichta | reverse complement strand
CGGGGCCTGAGCCCCAAACCCAGACACTCTGAGTTCCGCTGGGGCTTGCCCTACTGGGTTCACAGCTGCTCTGCACTGGGGACTCCTGTTACCTCCATTTTCCCCTTTGTATTGGAACGACTGAGCCAATCCTGGCACAAGTCCTCATGAGACCATGCAGACCCCACAAGGTCCACACAAGACCCCAAACAAGGCCTCACGAGGCCATGCAGCCCATACAAGTCCTACATGGGCCCCCACACAGGACCCACAAGGCCCCCCTGAGACCACACAGCCCTCACATTCCCCAAGGTCCACACTGGCCCTCCAGAGCCCATGCAGCCCACACAGGCCCCAAGACCCACGGGTTAGCAGAGGGCTTCACAGAGGCCTGCAGATAGATTTCCACTATTTGCATCTATTTCTTACTAAACATCTGGAATTTGCTGTTAATGTAGCAAAGTCCAGCAAATATCAAAAACAATCCAATTAACCTCTCCATTCCAAAGTATCTAAAATATTTAATTTTCTCTTTCTAGCCATGGCTGATAAGGACAGTATTTT
>NW_007157617.1:0-662 GCF_000164805.1 Carlito syrichta | reverse complement strand
GTATTATATAGGAAACAAAAATCTTGGAGAAGTGTTATAAGAGTCATTGATGAAAAAGAGCATGCACTTATTATCATATTAAACATAGTATGGTAGTATAACATATATGCAATAGTAATACGCCCTACAGACATTAGAAAAATCTTAGTGCTTTGACAAAGAAACAATTTTAGTGGAGCTCATACATTATGAACCAAGTAGTGGCATTAAATCTTCAAAGTCTGTTCTTTTGTTTCTAGTATTTTTGTTCTTTAGGGAGACTCTAATGACATTAAAAGAGTTTAGTTGCAAAGACAATTGTATAAAGATTATGGAAAACTCCCTGAAAGTTTCTCTTCAAGTTAGCTACATCGGGTGTTATAGTGATTGGGAGTCTATCCATTAGCAATGACTTGAAGACCAGAGGCAGCAACATGATTTAGGACCCATAGGCTTCAACAAGGATACTCTGTAATATTAAGAAATAATTTAAAATAGTCAAACAAACGTCATGGGGTATGTCCTAAAAGTTCATTATGTGCCATTGAATTAGTAACTTTATAAATGTATCGATCTTTCATCTATGAAATAAAGGCATTTTTAAAAGAAACAGTAGACTTTAATATATGAATGTTTGGAACTTGGATTGCCTTGTAAAGTAAGGTATCCACATGCAATTTAGA
>NW_007157616.1:0-1095 GCF_000164805.1 Carlito syrichta | reverse complement strand
AGGCTGGGGTGGAGGAGAGGGTTGGGCATTCCCTCCTCTGGAGCTGGAAGCCTCCAATCAGCACCTTACACAAGCTTGCGGTTCTGCTACCTTACACAAGCTTGAGGTTGCATGATGAGTTCCTCAGCCATTGTGGGCCCAGGGCTCCAGAGCTGCAAAGTGCCCATGGGCAGGTGGTGGCCCTGGGTTTCTCACAGGGCACTTCAGCCAGAAATGAGACCGGTATCTCTGAGGGGCAGGTGCCCAGAGCCTCCCTGGGTGACCGGCAGTTTGGTGCTGGGTGATGGGTGAGATGATGTGGGTAGGGAGGGAGCTGAGACCTGGAACTCCTGAGCAGGTGGGAGTCACGTATAGTGGATCAGCCGCAGCCGGGGTCACAATATCTGGCCCTGAGTGGGACCGAAGTTTCCCAGGTTCATACCAGTGCAGCTGGAAGTGGGCAGGGGGCTGCGGGAAGAAAAGTAAGAGTCTTTTTGGGAACTCATGTTCAGAGAGTCTCACGAATTCACCTATGCCATCACCATCTTGTGGAATCTCCTCCACACTCACTTTTATATGGCTCTTTTTTTTACTTTCAAGGTCAAATAAGTTTACATATACCCCTCTGAATGGAAAACAAAAGTATTAATAATAAAATATTGGGTTGTGAGACTCCCACCAAGATGGGAGGGAATGGGTGGGACTGGGAGAGTCTCCACAAAAGCGAGTGTCCATAAAGACTCGCTGTGGTAGGGGGTACATGTTAGTGGGTGAGTGAAGTTCCATCCCAGAGAGACTCAGGTTCATGCACCCAGGGCTCTCCTCTGAAGGTGATGCAACCCCCACCACATGAGATCAGAGCCACCAGTGTGCAGGATCCCCTGCTGTTTTCGGGCTCACCTGAGGAGGCAGCAGAGAGCAGCTGGTCTTCATCCCCTGGTGCCTGGCCCACACCATCACCTGTGTCAGCGAGTGCTGTGAGCCTGGATTCATGGAGAGAGATGGGGGAGAACTGGAGAGGATCCCCAGCACCAGTGGAGAAATACTATGCAGCCATTTTCTCCCACCGGGAACCATTCCAGCTCTGCTCATCCCTGCCCTGCCTCCAACTTGGGA
>NW_007157615.1:0-663 GCF_000164805.1 Carlito syrichta | reverse complement strand
AAAAAAAACCCTAAGTGCCCCATGCTATAAGAGATAAGATAAACAAGTGGGACCTTATCAAACTGACAAGCTTCTGCAAAACCAAAGACACCATCAAGAGAGCAGGGAGACAGCCACAGACTGGGAAAAAACATTAGCCACCTGTATATCTGACAAAGGTAACATCTAGTATCTACAGGAACTCAAATGTGCTGAAAAGAAAAAAACAAACAACCCCTTTAAAAGTGGGTAAAAGTTATGAACAGACACTTCTCAAAAGAAGACATGAGCACCCAACAGATACATGGAAAAATGCTCAGTCTCACTAGTCATCAAAGAAATGCAAATTAAAACCACACTGAGATACCACCTAACTAGTCAGGATAGCAATCATCAACAACTTAAAAAACAATGGATGCTGGAGAGGATCTGGGGAAAAGGGAAGATTTACACACTGCTGGTGGGAGTGTAAATTAATACAACCCCCATGGAAAACTGTTTGGTGATTCCTAAAATATCTAAAAACTAACCTTCCATATGACCCCACAATCTCCTTTCTGGGGGGTATATACCCAGGGAAACTCAAATCACTCTATGAAAAAGATAGCTGCACATGTATGTTTATTGCATCATTGTTCATAATAGCAAAAACATGGAAACAACCATGCTGCCCATCAAAAGGAA
>NW_007157614.1:0-481 GCF_000164805.1 Carlito syrichta | reverse complement strand
ACAAAATCATGAATTTTGCAGCAACCTGGATGGAACTAGAGTCTATAATACTGAGTGACCTCTCACAGAAACAAAGATCTGAGTATCACATGCTGTCACTCATACAATGGACCTTTAACATCCAATGTAATACAATGAGAAAAGGATTGACAGTAGTGGGAAACTATGGGGGGGAGGGAGATTGGATCAATGGCAGCAAATATCTGTCTCCAACGGGGAAACACCTGTTATCAACAGGGTGCCTGAATGAAATGTACTTGTATACCTAACTCTTAACTGTACCCCACAACACCCTAATAAAAAATATTGATTAATAAAAAAAAAAGCTGAGAGATAAGACCCACATTTGGAAAAGGTGCCAAAACAGCAGCTGAGGATTTTCTGTAACTTCTGGTAAGAGAAGTTGTATGCTGAGACAGCACAAAGCCATCAATACCAGACAAGTGCTACTGCAGTCACTTACTGACAGGTTACATGCCAC
>NW_007157613.1:0-979 GCF_000164805.1 Carlito syrichta | reverse complement strand
CATACAAATGTGCAATGATTTAGGCTTTGTAAATGGAAATTTGTAAAGGCAATTTCTCATGGAAAGTCTTGGGGATCTCTCCCAAATGAAACAGGTGAAAGCCGGAATCCACCAAGATTTGGGTCAAGCCAAACAAGGAAATGAGCACTGAGTGTCGTTGTCATTGACAGGGAAGGCTCTTCTGGGATCAAGGACAGACAGAATAAGACACTGTGAGACGAGAAAGGCATGGAGACCAGCTGGTCATGGCCACCCCTCCCCATGGCCTCTTCATAGTCTTTTCCTTAGCAGACCTTGACTTCAGGGCACTTGAGGCTTCCTTCTTGCCATCATTCACAAGTGCCTGGCCACAAGCCATGGCAGGTCCCAGTGAGGAAGCGTGGCCACCCCAGGTCCCACAGCCTCATTCACAAGCACCTGGCCATGGGCCACAGCAGGCTCTGGGTGAGGAAGCGTGGCCACACAGGCCCTGGAGTATCATTCACAAGTACCTGGCCACAAGCCATGACAGGTCTTGGGTGGGGAAGTGTGACCACCACAGGTCCTGGATCCCCATTCACAAGCACCCAGCCACTGGCCATGGCAGGCCCTGGGTGAAGAAGCATGGACACCACAGGCCCCAGAGCCCCATTCACAAATATCTGGCCAGTGGCCACGGCAGGCCCTAGGTGAGGAAGCGTGGCCACCACAGGCCCTGAAGTCCTATTCCCAAGCACCCGACCATGGGCCGCAGCAGACCCTGGGTAAAGAAGTGTGGCCACCACAGGCCCTGGAGCCCCATTCACAAGCGCCCAGTCATGGGCCACGGCAGGCCCCAGATGAGGAAGCGTGGCCACCACAGGCCCCAGGGTACTGTGAGGAGACAGATTTGGCCACAGCCATGTCTCTCCTCATGGGCTGGAGCTCTGTGGTTTATGTGGGGATCCAAAGTGAGAGAAAAATTACAGGCAGGGGATAGGTTAGAACATCATCTCAGGAT
>NW_007157612.1:0-2239 GCF_000164805.1 Carlito syrichta | reverse complement strand
CTCCAGCGTGGGCAACAGAGTGAAACTCAGACTAAAAAAAAAAAAAAAATTAAACATTTAAAACTACAGTAGACAGGCTAGATAAAAAGGAGAGTGATGGAACTTTTTGGACTAAAGATCACATTTTAAAACCATAATAGAGATAAAAAGTAAATACTGACATGAGGCTGATTTGTATTAAAATGTGTTACTTTGATAACTATTCAAAGTGTAATGAATATATCCTGATATTGACCTTCCTGCTAATGATTCGGTTACCTGATTTTTACTCCGAGCTTCCAGGCCAATAATTAAGATATTAGATTTTAGTTGTATTTTTTTCTGGTGATTTAAAAAAAAAAAGTTCTTGAGAGATCAGTCAGGAATTGGCATGGGCATACTTTGTTCAAATTACGAACAAACAAATTGACTTCTTGGATGGAGCAACATTTTCTGCTGGCCGTCTTTACTTCTGAGCAGGCAGATTGTTCTGCTCATTCTTATTTTAGATGGTCTGGATCTGGTCACTGAAAAAATAACAATAGCTAGGACTTTAGTCATAAAAATTTCCATAATAAACCAACTCCAAAAATAGTTATGGCATGCTCTTACATCTTACAGTAGTTTATAATTTTCAAAGCATTTTATATACGTGAACACTTAAACTCAATTAAATGTAAGTATAGTTCAGTAAATTATTAAACTTTTCAAAGATCCATACCTTCTCTTCCGAGGCTAGAGACAGTATCTTATACCTATTCTCCTCTCATATGATGCTAGTCCAGCTAACTTGATGTTCTAGTCTTTTTTTCCTTTAAGAAATAATATTTTATTCACCAGATAACCAGTGTTCCTTCTGTGTTGCTGCTGATCGAAGTATTGTTTTAAAATCACATTCCTACAGAAGATAGACATGCTATTGCCATTGGGATGAACAATTTGTGTATTCCAAACCCAGAAATAAAACACATTTACTCACTTTGGGTGTTAATCTTTTTAGGAATATTAGTAGAATAGAATGCATATAATATAGTAAGTAAAAAAATTCATTGATCTGTACATCAATGATTTGCCTTAAAATGCCTATTCCTGAAGTATCAAAATACCTAGAATTTGGCTAAGTTCATTGAGTTTTACCCCATGTGACTGTAGAATAGTCATTCTTTTCAAGAAAGCAATAGAATCTCATGGAGAAATTTAGTCTTATTATTGCAAGAAAAAAATTTTAAAAATCTAGTGTCAAATACAGACTGGCATATTCATTCATGCTAATAAATATCCAATGGGAAAAATGTAAACATTAACATCCCCAGAGCAACATACTTAAATTCAACAGTTGTATAAGAATGCATACTTTTAGTAACAAAAATATTCAGTTGAAACTTGGCTCAGAGAAATAGGCATAATAGGCATTTCTTAAATTTCCTTTTTTTAATTTTTATCAGCCACAAGTTATCTTGCTACCATAATATACATGGTGGTTTTAACGATCAAGCATTTAAAAACAAGGCCAACAAATGAAATAGGAAAAAATGTTCAACTTGCTAGAATAAGTGAGATTCATTTCCTATCTATTGGTAGCTTGATTTTTCAGATTGAGTCTAGGGACGTTTACTAGGATAGCACGTTGGGTGTTTTGTGGTGTTTTTGGGGGCGGGTAGAGATGGGGGTTTCAAACTCCTGGCCTTGACCAGGCTCGATAGCTCAGCCTGTAATCTCAGCACTTTGGGAGGCGGAGGCAAGTGGATTGCCTGAGCCCGTGGGATCAAGACCAGCCCGGGCAACTTGGTGAGACCTTGTCTCTACAATAAATAAAAAATTAGCCGGGCATGGTAGCATGGGTCTGTAGTTCTGGCTACTTAGAAGGCTGAGGTGGAAGGATCGCTGGAGCCCAGCAGGTCGACACTGGGGTGGCCATGAGCATGCCACTGCACTGCAGCCTAGCCTGGGCAACAGAGGGAGACTCTGACTCAACAACAACAACAACAACAACAACAACAACAACAACTCCTGGCCTCAAGTGATCCTCCCCCTCTCAACCTCCCAAAGAGCTCAGATTGCAGGGATGAGTCACCGTGTCCAGCCTGATTTTTTTAACACAAATTTTGAAAGGCTAGTGATACATTAGCAACTATCCTGCTCCCATCCTTTGTTGGCATGTGGCCCACCCTTGGGTTTTTTGCTGTTCTCAGTTTTGTCTAAAGTGCTAATTTGGAAGCTCACAGGCAAAACAAGGAAACAAAAGGGAGGAATCTTTCCC
>NW_007157611.1:0-843 GCF_000164805.1 Carlito syrichta | reverse complement strand
AAAGAAAAGAAAATGACTGACAGTGGTGCAAAACTATGGCGGGGAGGGGAATGGAGATGGGATTAATGGTAGTAAATATCTGTCTTGGGATGGGGAGACACCTCTTATCAACAAGAGTGCATGAACGAAGCATATCTGTATACCTAACCCTTAACTGTACCCCACAATAAAAAAAATTGATTAAAATTTTTTTTAAAAAAGGGGGAAATTGTCACAAAGAAGAGCCAGTCACCAAGACACCAATCACAGGAAAAAGTCATATATTGGGGCATTCATCACAATGCAAGAATAGTCACTAGGGTGTCCATAATGGATGAGGACCAGTCACTAGGACCAATAATAGAGGAGGACCAGCGACTGTGGTACCTCTCAGAGTCATGCCAGTCACAAGGGCACCTATAGTTAAAGTCAGTCACTTGGACACTCATCATAGAAGTCTACTTACTTGGGCAACCTTTTCAAAGGAGATGTAATCACTGGGACAAGCATCACAGAAAGACAGCCATTGGGGCACCTATCACAAAGGACAGTTTGTCACTGATGCACACGTCACTGATGTGCAACAGTCACAAAAGCATCCATCACAGTGGAGGGTCATTCACTGTGACACCTATTAGAAAAGGCTCATTCACTGTGGTTCCAATCCCAGAGTAGAGCCAGTAACTGGCACAAACATCACAGTGAAGGCAAATTCAGTGTGGTACCCATCAAAGAGGAGGACTAGTCACTGGAAAATCCATTATACATGAGGCAGTCACAGGGGCATTTATCACAGAATAGAATCGGTCACTAATACTTTCAAAAGAGGAAGGTCAGTCACTTGGGTAACCATCACAGAGTAGG
>NW_007157610.1:0-566 GCF_000164805.1 Carlito syrichta | reverse complement strand
ATAAAGAGCAGTCAAGGGGGTTCAAATCACAGGAGGCCCAGTCAATAGGTAACACATAATAAATAAGGCACAGTCACAAAGACACCAGTCACAAAGGAGGACCATCCAATGTACATCCCTTTTGTAAGAGACTCAATAAGTGGGAACCCCATAACAGAAAAGAACTAGCCACTGGGAAAACCATTATGCAGGAATTCCAGTCACTGGGACACTCATCACAAAGGAGTGTCAGTCTCTTTTAATACATTATGGAGGAGGGCAATCACTGAGTCATTCATCACAGCGTCTACTTATTGGGACACCCATCAGGAGAACTAGTCACTGGGACAATCATCAATGATAAGATCCAGTGACTGGGGCCTACATAGCAGAGGATAGCCAGTCACTGGGACATCCATAAACAAGGAGAGAAAGTCACTGAGGCACACATCACAGATAAGGTCAGTCCCTTAGCTTCCTATCACAGAGGGTAGTCAGTCACTGGGGCAGATTTTAGAAGAGTTCAATCAATGAGTCTCTGATCACACAGGAACCAGAAATTAGGACAGTCATCAGAGAGGAGGCAA
>NW_007157609.1:0-822 GCF_000164805.1 Carlito syrichta | reverse complement strand
ATCACAGATAAGGTCAGTCCCTTAGCTTCCTATCACAGAGGGTAGTCAGTCACTGGGGCACACTTTAGAAGAGTTCAATCAATGAGTCTCTGATCACGCAGGAACCAGAAATTAGGACAGTCATCAGAGAGGAGGCAAAATCAGTGTGGGACACATGAGAGAGGAGGTCTAGTCACTGGGGTACCAGCAACAGAGGAAGAACAGTCACTTAGGTACCTATCACTGAGGAGGATTAGTCACTGAGGAACCAAGGGCAGAGGAAGGAAAATCACTGGGGAACCCATTAGGAGGAATCCCAGTCACTGTTGCATGAATCACAGAGAAGGACTAGTCATTTTGAATCCATCAGAGAGAAGAGCCAGTCACTGAGGCACACATCACAGAGAAGGGTCAGTAACTAAGGCACCCACTCCAGAGGAGACACCGACACTCAGGCACCCATTTAAAGAAAGGTCAATCACTGGATCACTTATCACAGAAGAGGGCCAGTCACTGAGGAAACTAGCACAAATGAAGCAAGGTAACTGGGGCTGCAACGTACAGAGGAGGGCTAGCCACTAGGTCATTCATCACAAAGGAAGCTCAATCACTGAGGCACCCATTACAGATGTCGATTAGTCACTGAGGTATCAATCACAGAGGAGTACCATTCTCTTGGTCACCTATTAGAGTGAAGGCTATACATTGGTTACCCATCACAGAGAACAGCAAGTAATTTAGGAAGTCATTATGAAAGGTCAATCACTGGATCACCCATTACAGAGGGAGACAATCAATATGTCATGTATCACAGAGAGAGCAAGTAAGTATGGCATTCATTAC
>NW_007157608.1:16940-19317 GCF_000164805.1 Carlito syrichta | reverse complement strand
AAAAGGGGGAAATTGTCACAAAGAAGAGCCAGTCACCAAGACACCAATCACAGGAAAAAGTCATATATTGGGGCATTCATCACAATGCAAGAATAGTCACTAGGGTGTCCATAATGGATGAGGACAAGTCACTAGGACCAATAATAGAGGAGGACCAGCGACTGTGGTACCTCTCAGAGTCATGCCAGTCACAAGGGCACCTATAGTTAAAGTCAGTCACTTGGACACTCATCATAGAAGTCTACTTACTTGGGCAACCTTTTCAAAGGAGATGTAATCACTGGGACAAGCATCACAGAAAGACAGCCATTGGGGCACCTATCACAAAGGACAGTTTGTCACTGATGCACACGTCACTGATGTGCAACAGTCACAAAAGCATCCATCACAGTGGAGGGTCATTCACTGTGACACCTATTAGAAAAGGCTCATTCACTGTGGCTCCAATCCCAGAGTAGAGCCAGTAACTGGCACAAACATCACAGTGAAGGCAAATTCAGTGTGGTACCCATCAAAGAGGAGGACTAGTCACTGGAAAATCCATTATACATGAGGCAAAGTCACAGGGGCATTTATCACAGAATAGAATCGGTCACTAATACACTCAAAAGAGGAAGGTCAGTCACTTGGGTACCCATCACAGAGTAGGGCTAGTCACTGGGATATCAATTATGGAGGAATTCGAGTTACTGTTAGCACACATCTAATAAGAGGGGTAGTCATTGGGGTACCCAATTTGGAGGAGGGCCAGTATGTGGGGTACCAATCTGAGAGGAGTCTCATCAATGGAGCAGCAAATTTGGAGGATACCTAGACACTGAGACACGCATCAGAGATGAAGGTCAGTCATTGGGGCACCCATTTTAAAGGAGGCTCAGAAACTGGGACAACCAACTCAAAAGGTGGCTAGTCGCTGAGACACCATCAAAGAAGATGGACAGTTATTTGGTCACCAAACATAAAAAGGTCCAGTCACTGGGACACCCAGTGTAGAGAAGGCCCAATCACTGTGACATGTATCAAATAGGAGACCTAGGTACTCAGACATCCATCATGTGTGAAGGCCAGTCACTGGGGCACCGATCACAGTAGAAACCCAATCACTGAGATACACCTGATGGAGAAGACCCAGCCACAGCGACACCAATCACAAAGGAAAGCCAGTCAATGTGCTACCTATTATGGAGGAAGTCCTGTAAGTGGGTCATCTAACACAGAGGAGGGGTAGTTGAGGGGCAACCATTATGGATGAGCACCAGTGACTGGGGTCCCAATTACAGAGGAGACCCAGATACTGGGGCACCCAGAAAGTGAAGAACCAGTCACTGGGGCAACATTTGTTTTGCATGCCCAGTCACTGGAGCAATCATCACAGAAGAAAGTCAGGCACTGAGACAAATTCACTTAGGTTAGCCAGGTAGTGGGGCACTAATCACTAAGCAGGGCTAGCCACTGTTGAACCCAACACCAAGGAGAGCAGTCACTAGGGTACCCACCACAGATGAGTTCCAGTTATTGGGAATCTATTACAGAGAAAAAGCAGTCACTGGGGCATCCATGAGAGATAAGGAATAGTCACTGAGACAATAATTATGAAGGAAGCCTGATGACAGGTACACCCATCACAGAGGAGAACTAATCACTGGTTCACCAATTATGGAGAAGATCCAGTCACTGTGGCACCCATCCAGAGGAGTGTTAGTCACTGGGGGAACTCATAATATATAAAGAGCAGTCAAGGGGGTTCAAATCACAGGAGGCCCAGTCAATAGGAAACACATAATGAATAAGGCACAGTCACAAAGACACCAATTACAAAGGAGGACCATCCAATGTACACCCCTTTTGGAAGAGACTCAATAAGTGGGAACCACATAACAGAAAAGAATTAGCCACTGGGACAACCATTATGCAGGAATTCCAGTCACTGGGACACTCATCACAAAGGAGTGTCAGTCTCTTTTAATACATTATGGAGGAGGGCAATCACTGAGTCATTCATTACAGCGTCTACTTATTGGGACACCCATCAGGAGAACTAGTCACTGGGACAATCATCAATGATAAGATCCAGTGACTGGGGCCTACATCGCAGAGGAGAGCCAGTCACTGGGACATCCATAACCAAGTAGAGAAAGTCACTGAGGCACACATCACAGATAAGGTCAGTCCCTTAACTTCCTATCACAGAGGGTAGTCAGTCATTGGGGCACACTTTAGAAGAGTTCAATGAGTCTCTGATCACACAGGAACCAGAAATTAGGACAGTCATCAGAGAGGAGGCAAAATCAGTGTGGGACACATGAGAGAGGAGGTCTAGTCACTGGGGTACCAACAACAGAGGAAGACAGTCACTTAGGTACCTATCACTGAGGAG
>NW_007157608.1:7589-15618 GCF_000164805.1 Carlito syrichta | reverse complement strand
GGTGCACCCATTTTGGAAGAAGTTTAATCACTGGGAGTTTCATTGCATGTCAAGGCTAGTCACTGGTTACCAAGCATGGAAGGGGGACAGATAATGGGGAAATTACCACAGAAGAAAGTTAATCAAGGTACACCCATCACTGAAAGAGTCCAATCACTGTAACACGTATTACACAGGAGAAACAATCACTAGAACACCCATCACAGAGAAGAGTCAGTCACTGGGGCACTGATCACAGAGGAGGCCATTTACTGGACAATCATAGCAGGGAAGTGTTAGTCACCAGGGAACCCAACAAGAAGTGGTCAGTCACTGGGGTACCCATGACAGATGAATAACTTTCACCAGGGCATGAATTACATAGAAGAGTCAGTTATCAGAGCACCAATCACAGAGGAGGCCAGTTAATAATGCACTAAGTACAAAGAAGGGACAGTCACTGAGGCACCCATCAGAAAGGAGGGTCAGTCGATGGGACACCCTTCAGAGAATAAGGACAGTCACTGAGGCATGCAAGACAAAGGAAGGTCAGTCACTACAGCACCCACCACAGAGGTGGGGCAGTCACATTGGCATCCATAAATGAGGGAAAACAGTAATGAAACACCCACAACTGAGGTGGTCTAGTCATGGGGTTATCCCTCAAAAATGAGGGTTATTCACTGGGACACCCATACAGTGGAGGGATAGTCACTGTGGCACTGAGAGCAGAGGAGGGTCAGTCACTGGGGCAACCATTTTGGTAGAAGGACAATCACTGGGACACACCTTACATAGAAGTGCTTGTCATAGGAGCATCCATTATGTAGAAGAACCAGTTACTGGGATGCCCATTACAGAGAAGGACAAGTCACTAGGTCATTCATTATGGAATTGGGCCAGCCACTGGGCCACTGACCACTGAAAAGACACATTCACTGGGGCACACTTGATGGGGGAGGGTTTGTCAATTAAGCAACGTTACGTAAAAGACTTAGTCACTTGTGCAGCAAAAACAGAAAAAAGCTATTTACTGGGGTACTCATCACCAAGGAGGATCAATCACCAGGGTATTTTTCACAGAAAAGCGGCAGTCCCTGGAGCCACAACATAGAGGGGGTCAGTTACAGGGGAAGCAATCATAGAGAAAGACCAGTCACTGTGGAATCTATCACAGAGGAGAGTCAGTCACTGGGAAATCCATCACAAAGGAGAGCCAGTCACTGGGTCACCCATCACAGGAGAGCTAGTCACTGTGACACCAATAATGAATGAGGTTCAGCTGGGATACTCATAACAAAAGAGAGTTAGTCACTTCGGCACCCATCATGCAGGAGGTCCAGAAACTGAACATCTATCAGAGAGGAGGACTTGTTACTGGGGTATCCAGTTTGGAGAAGGACCAGTCACTAGGATATCTGTCTCAGAAGAAGACTAGCCACCATAGCACCAATCACATAGGATGACCAGTCACTGTGGCACCTATTATTGACGAGCTGATGTCATTGTAACACCCATTACAGAGGAGGGTTAGTCACTGGAGCACCTATGATATATGAAAGTCAGCACTGGCGCAGAAATCACAGGGAGGGCCCATCACTGGAATGCACATTATAGAGGACGCCCAGTCACAGAGACAGTCATCACAAAGAAGCTCTATTACATGTCACCCATCATGGAGGAGGCCCAGTATGTTAGATAACCATTACAGAGGGTGGCTAGTCATTGAGGAATCATTATGGAGGAGATCAAGTAATTGGGTATCAATCACAGAGGAGGTACAAGTAGCAGAGGCACCCATATGGCAGAAGTTCAGTCACTGAAGCACCAATCACAGAGAAAAGGCAGTCATGAGCAACCAATAATTGGAGGGTAAGTCACAGGGGCACCAATTTGGGAGGAGGGAAGTCACTGGGTACTCTCAAGGATGATGGTCAACCACTAGGCAGTCAACACGAAGGAGGGAAGTTCACTAGGGAACCCATAATATAGCAAGATCAGTCACTGTGGTACCTGTCACAGATGAGGAACAGTCACAAAGGCATTACAAAGGATGATTAGTCACTGTGTTGACCATCACAGAGAAGGTCCAGTCCCTTAGCACCAATAATGGACAAGGACCAGTCACTACAACTCTCATTACATAGAAAGGCCAGATTCTTGGTCACCCAACCCAAGGGACATGGGGACACCCATCACATTATGGGTAGGCAAGTGGGCACACATATTAAGGAAATTCACTAAGTGGGACATGTCTCATAGGAGTGTAAGTCACTGGTGTAACCATTATGAAGGAGTGCCAATCACTGGGTTACCAATCATAGGAGGCCCATTTACTTAGGCATCCATAAGGGAGAAGTGCCAGTCTCAGTGACCACTATTAAAAATGAGGTCCAGTAACAACTGGGGCAGTCATTATGGAGGAAGCACCAATCATAGAGGAATATCAGTTACTGAGGTAACCTTTATGGATGAGGGCCAGTCACTGGGGCACCAGTCGCAGAGGAGATTCAGTCACTGAAGCACCCATCACAGAGAAGAGCCAGTCACTGAGTTACCTGTCTTATAAGAGTACCTGTCACTGGGGCACATAATATAGAAGTGGGTCAGTCACTGGGGCACAACTCATAGAATAAATCTACTCATTGGGCCTTCAGAAAGGAGAATTAGTCACTGGGATAACCATCACACTAGAGAACAAAACACTGGGGCACCAATCACAGAGGAGAACCATTCACTTGTGTGCTCAGCACAAAGGAGAGCAAATCATATGCACACATCACGGAAGAGGTCAAGTCAATGAGGCACCCATCAAAGAGGTGGACCAGTCACGGGTTCATCCATTATGAGGGGCTCAGTCAATGCGTTTTCAATCACAAATGATGGCCAGTAACTGGAGCAGTCATCACAGAGGATGCAAAATCCGTATTGTACAAAACGCAGAGAAGAATCAGTCACTGGGACATTTTTCACATAGAAGGATGAGTCATTGAAACACACATTATAGAGGAGACCCAGTAACTGAGGCATTTTCGCGAAGGAGGGTCACTCACTGGGACATCCATCACAAAGGAGAAACCTATCACAGAGGGTTAGTCACTGGAACACAAGTTGTGCAGTAGGACCAGTTACTGAAACACCAATCACAGAGGAGGACCAGTCAGGGAGGCACACAATTTGGAGACATGCCAGTTGCTGAGACAATGATCATAGTGGATTCCTAATAAATGGAGCACATATTATGGAGCAGGTACATTCACTGGGCCACCCATCGCAGAGGAGGCCCAGTCTCTGAGGCAACCATTACAGAGTGTCGGAGACCGGTTCCGACCGAGGGAGGGTTGGACCCGCACCGGAGAGTCAAGACGGCAAGAAGAGACCACTCGGAGGCAGTTCTTCTGGGATCAGTCTGATCAGGACTGAGTCCAAATTTTATTCGGACTCCTTCCAACTTATATACCATTTTATATACCCTCCAGCAGTGTGATAATCACTTGCTGGGGGCGTACAAATTCCATGCATATCGCGCTTTACAAAGTATGCATCACAAGACCATCACGAAACTTGCAAGTTCCAAGCAAACAATTACAATTCCATGATGCATGATGTACTTCACAAAACTTGCATTAAATCACAGGTGCACAATTTCAGTACAGATTGTTCAAAGTGTTTTCCATAATGTTCAATAAATCATTCATATTATACTCTGTTCTAAACCCTGATTAATACAAAAACTTTCTAAGTTAACTCTAGGTTCAATCCAAGTTCACTGACTCCTAATATTTTTAACGATTAATATTATCAACTTAACACTATACTATAATCTATAAGTTTACTTAAATGACTTAATTTTTATTTATTCCATTAACCTATTATGATTCAACATAGTGCCCTGTAATTCTATAACAATTAATTCAAAACTTATTCTTGAACTACAAAACCTTACCATGACTTATATGAGTTTCACATATCTAAACTTTAATTTTTATATAATCTGATGATAGAAATTTAATACTATACTATATCTTATTAAGCTAATACCTTATCATTAATTCTTTCATAAATCTTATGGTAGTTGTCATACTCTTGAACAAGGAAATGTATGGTTGCCATGACGATGGCCATGGGCTGGAGCAAACAGAGTTTTGGTATGTAACGAAACTAGAAAAAACGTTCTGCCTGGCTAGAGGCAGGGCGATAAAACTATTATGGTAATTTAGTTTCTAATCTTAGCTCTAGGGGAGACTGCTTTCGGGAACAAGAGCTGATTAACCAGTCTACCAGGGAATAGAAGTTAAAAAATATCTTAAGAAGAAATACAGCTTAGAAAGACAGAGAAACACAAAATAATTCTGCTGTGCAACTTTCCATCAGGTGTATTGAGATTTACTTATAAGTTTTACTGCCACGTATGCACACTGGTCACTAATCGCATGCCAATATTATAGGTATAACTGATATCCTATGTCAGAGGCAATCTTCCAGATGGGCCTTTACAGGCCTCAGCCGTGTAGCTATAGATGTTGGCTCCCAACAACAGAGGAAGCACAGAAAGTGCAGCAGCATTACTGAAGAAGTATATTACTGGGACACCAATTTTGAAGGAAGTCTATCACTAGCACACCCATTCCAGAAAAGAGCTAATCACTGTGGCTCATGTCACAGAGGATGACCAATCATTGCGAAATCACAGAAAATGACCAAAACTGGGGTACTCATTATGGAGGAGGTCCAGTGACTGCCACACATCACAAGGGGTATCCTCATATATGATGGCCAGTCATTGGAGAACCAATCAAAGGTGAAGCCTGGTCACTGGAACTTACATTATGGAGTAAGCCCAGTCACTGGGACACCAGTCACAAAGGAGGGGCAGGAACTGGGCCACCCAATATGAATAAGGCCCATAAATGGGGCCACCATCATAGAGAAGGCCTAGTCACTGTGTCATCCATTATGGAGGAGAGTCAGTCAGTGAGCAAAATCACCAAAGAATCAGCATCACTGGGGCACCTGTAATGGAGGAAGTCCATTCACTGGGGAAGCAATATGGAGGAGGCCCAGTCACTGGGTTACCTAACAGAGAAGAACAATTTTGGAAGCAGGCTATTCATTGGGACAACCATTAGAAGAGAGAACCATTCACTGGGTCACCCATCACAAAGAGGAACAGTCACTAGGGCTCCCATCACAGAGGAAGGGTTGTCACTGGGTGATCCATCACAGATCAGTGCCAGACACCATGGCACAGATCACAATGGAGGGGAGTAACAAAGACACACAGAACAGAAGAGGGCTAGACTTATCACGAGGAGACAAAATCACAGAGGCCCTTATTACTGAGGCAGTCCAGAAAGTGGGGCTCCAATAAAAGAGGGTGCTCTGTTGCTGGTGCACCCGTTAGGAGGAGACCAAGTCACAGCCAATCTATCACAAAGGAAGGCAAGTCACTGGGGAAAACGTCACAGAGGAGAAACTGTCACTGGTGCAAACATCACTGAGGAGGGCACCCATTTGAAGAAGGACAATCACTGGCCACTGGCCACAGAAAAGAGCCAGTCACAGGAGCACCCACCACAGAGGAGCCCTGGTAACTAGAGCAACCTTCATAGAGGAGGCAGAGTCACTGGGACACCCATCACAGAGGAAGATCAGTCACTGTGTCACAAATAAGAGAGATCAGGTAGTCCTGAGGCACCCATCACAGGTTATGACCATTCTCTCAGACACTCGCCTCATAGGAGGACTATACAATGAGACATCCATCACAGAGGAGATCCTGTAAATGGGGCACCCATCATGGAGGGCCAGTTATTGTGGTAACCATCAGAGAAGAGGGCCAGTTACTAGGTCACCCACCACAGAGGAGGATGATTCACTGGGACATGCATTTTGGAGGAGGGCAGTCACTGAGACACCCATCAGAGAAGTGGGCTAGTCACTGGGGCACCTATTATGGAGGAAACCCAATAACTTAGACTTTGATTGCAGAAGAAGTCCAGTTCGTTGGGCACCCATTGCTGAGGATCACCAGTCACTGGGGGAACTATCACAGAAGACTAATCACTGATGCATCTATCAGAGAAAGGAGGAAGACAATGTGTCACTCATCACTGAAAACAGCCAGACACCAGAGTATGCCTAACAGAAGAGATGCAGCCACAGGGGCACATATCTCAGAGAATACCAGTAACTGGCACTCCCATAACAGTGGATGGCCAGCAATGGAGAAGACAACACAAAAGAGACCAGTCATGTGAGGACCCATTACAGATAAAAACCAGTCACTAGGAGATGGATTACAAAAGAAAACCAGTGAGTGGAGTACCAATCACAGAGGAAAGCAATCACAGAGCAAAGCCAGTCACTGGGGCCCCAATGTCAGAGGAAGACCAGGCACTGAGGCACCCATCACAGAAGAGACTCAGTCACTGAGTCACTCATCACAGAGGAGGAGAGCCAGTAACAGAGACCGCTATCAATGAAGAGTACCAGTCACTGAAGCATCCATTGCAGAGGAGGTCAGTCACTGAAGACCCAATCACAGAGGAGGGGCAGGCAGTTGGGAAGACAAAATTGGCCAGTCACGTGGTCACCCCTCTCAGAGAAAGGTGATTCACTGGTACAACACACAGAGGAGGGCCAGTCACTGGAGCACACATTATGGAGGCCTAGTAACAGAGGAATCCATCAGAAAGGAGGACTTGTCACTCTGTCTCCCATTTTTGAGGATGTCCAGTTACTAGTACACCCATCACAGAAGAGGGATAATCACTGTGGCACACATCATATAAAAAGGTCAGTCATTGGGCACCAATCAAAGAGGAGGGCTAGACAGTGTAGAAACCTTTGTGGACATGGGCTGTTCCCTAGGTAACAATCACAGAGGAAGCACAGTCACTGAGGCACCCATACTGGAGGAGGGTCAGACAATGGCACACCAATATGGCGGAGGCCGAGACACCAGACCACCACACTTGTAAGAAGACCAGGCACTAGACACTTATCACAGAGAAGTGCGAGCCATTGGGGCACCGATTTTGGAGGAGGGCCTTTCATTGATTACACATCACAGAGGTAGGCTAGTCAATGAGACACCAAATATGGAATATGTTTAATCACTTGGACAAACATCACAGATGAGGGCCAGTAACTGGGGAACCCATAACACAAGAGGGTAGTCACTAGGGACCCCATCACACAGCAGGGTCTGGTACTGTGCCACCCATCTCAGAGGAAGGCCATTCACAAAGGCACACATCACAGTTGAGTGGTAGTTACTGGAAAACACCCCATAGTAGAGGATTTGTAACTGAAGTACCTATCACAGAGGAGGCTCTGTAACTAAGGCACAAATCATGGAGAAAGGCCAGTCACTGGGACACACATTAAAAATGATGGTCAACCCCTCGGGCACACAGCAGAGATGAGGTCCTGTCATGAGAACATCAATCACAAAGGCAGCTAGTCGCTGGGGCACCAATCAATAAGGACACCCAGTACCACCACAGAGAAGGGCTAGTCAGCCTGGAAACCACTAGGTGGAGGGTTAATGCCTGGGCCACTAATTATATAGGAGGCCCAGTCAATGGGGTGCACATAATGAAAGACCAGCCACTAGGTCATCTGTTATGTAGGAGTCCCAGTCACTGGAGTAACCATCATAGAGGAGAATAAATCAATTGGATTTCCATCATAGAGGAGAAACAGATACTGGGACATCAATCGCATTGGAGGGCTAGTCACTAGGGCATACATTATGAATAAGGGCCAGTCTCTAGGGCAACAATCTCAGAGGAGGGTGAGTCACTGGTGCATTTGCAACAGGAGAGAAGAAACAGTCACTAGATGATATATGACACAGGAGGGTTGCTCAGTGTAATCACTATGGAAGAAGAGAAATCACTGGGGCAACCATCAGAGAGGAGACAGAGTCACCGGGACAACAATCACAGAAGACAGCCAGTCACTAGGAAGCCAGTCATAGAGGAGAGCCAGTCGAAGGCAGTCATTGGAACACCCAGTAGAGGGCTCAGTAACTGGATCACTA
>NW_007157608.1:6383-6721 GCF_000164805.1 Carlito syrichta | reverse complement strand
GGCAACCAAATTGGAGGAAGCCTGTCACTGGAGCATCCATTGTTTAGGAGGTCCAGTCAACGAGGCAACCATCATAGAGAAAAACCAGTCTTGGGACACCAATCACAGAGGATAGGCAGACATTGGTTCATTTGGGACAGAAGGCCATCAGTTACGGAGGAGGGCCAGTCTCTGGCATACCAATAAAAGAGGAGTGCTAGACACTGGAGCACATCTTGTAGAGGATGGCCTGGCAATTGGGCACTCATCACAGAAGGCTACACATTGGGACGGACACTCGTCAGAAAAAAGCCAGTCAATGGAACAAACACCACAGAGAAGAACTTGTCTCTGGGGCA
>NW_007157608.1:0-6051 GCF_000164805.1 Carlito syrichta | reverse complement strand
ACAGGGATAGTCACTGGGAAAACAGTTAAGTAGGGTAGCCAGCCACTGGGAGTTATCATAGATGAGGTACCATCACTGGGGCACCCATCACAGATGTGCTCCAGTCACTGAGGCACCCTTCACTGGGGAGACTCAGTCACTGTGTAACCATCACAGAGTAGGTTACTCATAGGAACAACAATTATGGAGGAGGCTCATTACTACAATTCTTGTCACAGAGGAAGGGTAGTCACTGAGTAACCCCCTTCGGGGCAGAGGCACTCTTGGGGTGCCAATCACAGAGGAGGTCTGGAAAATGGAGAACCTATTATAACGGGGCCCAGTCATTGGCACACTCAACAAGTAGAGGGTCATTTACTAGGGAAAACGTTATGCAGGAGATCCATAATCTGAGGCATACATCACAGAAGAATGCTAGTCATTGGGTCACTCATTTTTTAGGAGGCCCAATTACTAGGACACCAATCCAAGAGAAGGCTAATCACTGTGGCAACTATGACAGAGGGTGACCTGTCATTGGGGCATCGATCACATTGGAGACCCAGTCACTGGTGCACCCATTAGGGAGAATTCCCAGCTATTGTGACTCTGATTATAGAAGAGTGCTAGTCCCTGGATCATACAACATATAAGAATCACTAGGGCACCAATCACGGGGCAGGTAAGTCACTGGGGCACACATTACTCAGAAGGTTCAATCACTATACCAACCATCACAAAAGGTAGTCAGCCAATGGGACACTCAATAAGGAGGAGGTCCTATAAGTCAGATACCAATTACAGAGGAGGACTCATCACTTCAGTAATCATTATAGAGAAGGGCCAGTCACTGGGCGCCAGAAGTAGCAGAGTCTCAGTCACGGAGACAACCATAAAGAATGGTCAGTCACTGGGGGCCCTTTGTGTATTAGGTTAGGTCACTGGGGCACCAATCACTGTGGCACCCATAATCGAAGATCTTGAGTCAATGGGGCAACAATTTTATTGGAGGACCAGTCACTGGTCACCCATCACAGAGGTGAGCTAGTCTCTGGTGCACCAGTTATGGAGGACTAGTCACTCGGAAAATCATCACAAATGAGGGAAATTTACTGAGGCACCCATCACATAAGAGGGTTAGTCACACTGGGACAACCATCAGAGGTGTGGGTTGGTCACTGGGGCAGCCATTACAGTGCAGGACCAGTCACTTTGGCACCCATGATAGAGAAGGATCAATCACAAAGGCATGCATCACTGAGGAGAGTTAGTCACTAGAACACCCATCACAGATTAGAGATTACTATTGTAGAACCCATAACAGAGAAGAGTCAGTCACCTGTGCAACAATCACATAGGAAACCCTGACATGGGGACATCCATCACAAAGGAGGGCTAGTCTCTGTGGCACCCATTATTTAAGAATCTCAGAAAGTGGGACATCCATCACAGAGAAGGGCTATTCACTGGGGCAACCAGTATGAAGGAATGCCAGTCAATGGAGAACCTATCACAGAGGAGATCCAGTCCCTGGTACAACCATCACTAAATAGAGCCAGTCACTTGGAGACACTTTATAAAAGAGAGCCAGTAATTGGACCACACATCAAAGAATAAGGTTAGTAGTGACTACATCCATTATGGATGAAGCCAAGTCACTGAGGCATTGGTCACAGTGAAGGGCCAGTCACTGGGGGCACCCATTTTAATGAGGGACAATTGCTGTAACTCCCATCACAGAGGAGGTTCAATCACTGAGGCATATATTATAGAAGAGGGCCAGGCACAGAGGCAAATATCATCAAAGAAGACTACTGATTGGGACACCCATCAGAGAGGAGAGACAATCAATGAGAAAACCTTCACAGAGTAGAACCAGTCAGCGAGGCACACATCACAGACAAGGACCAGTCGCTGAGGCACCCAAAACAGAATTGAGTTAAAAAAAATAAGGCAGCCATTAGAGGGGAGGCATAGTCAGTGTAGTACCCGTAAGATGGGAGAAAGAGTCACTGGGATACATTTCACAGAGAAGAGCCAATCACTGAGACACCTATCACAGAAATAAACAGACTCTGGTGCACTCACTGTAGAGGAGTGGTTGTTACTATGGCACTAATGACCTAGGGGGCCTTGTTACTGCAGTACTCTTCACAAAAGAAGGTTAGTTACTGGGGCACACAATTTGTAGGAGGGTCTGTTAGTGGGGAACCATCCACAGAGGACACTACTCAATGTAGCACTATTACAGTCACTAGGACACCCATCTAGAAGATAATCTGTAACCATGCCACCTATAATGAAGTAGGCCCAGAAAATGGGTCATCCATTACAGAGGAGTGCTACTGACTGGGACACACATTTTGGGAGAGGCCCAGTTACCATTGGAGTCACATTATGAAGAGGACAACCATCAGAGCAATGAGATAATCGTTGTGACACCTTTCAAAGAGGATGGCAGCCATCACAGAAGAAGGCTACTCACTGACTGGGACACCCATCAGAGAGGAGAGAATCAGTCACTGAGGCACACATTATAGACATGGGCCATTCACTAAGGCACCCACAACAGAATAATACCTAAAACTAGGGCAGGCTTCAGAGAGGTGGCATAATCAGTGTTTTATGATCATAAAGGAGGATCGGTCCTCTGCGATATTTTTCACAGAAGAGAACCCATCACAGAGGAAAACCAGTCCTTGGGGGCACCCACCACTGATGGGGGCTAGTCACAGTGTCAGCAATGTCTCTTAATGGAGGACGGTCAGTTACTGGAACACTCATCACAGAGGAGGGCAAGAAAAAAGGGGCTGTCAATTTGGAGGAGGGTCAGGGAATGGAGCACCAATCAAATAGGAGGTCTAGTCAATTCACATTTGGAAGAGAACACCCATCATAGAAGTGAACTAAGCATTGTGACAACCATCATAGAGGATGGCCAGTTACTGGGGCACCCACCACAGAGGAGGGCTAGTAACTGGAACACCAGTTATGAAGGAGGTCCAGGTACTAGGACATTCATCACTGAGGAGGCCGAGAAAACAGGGCAGACAATTTGGAAGAGGTCAGTGACTGTGACATCAATCACAGAGAAGACTTAATCAATGATGTAAATATTAAGAGGAGGTAAAATCACTATAACACCCATCACAGAACAAGGCTAGTAACAGGGGCACCCATCATATAAGAAGACCAGTCACTTGGGCACCAAACATAGTGGAGACACAGTCACTGGAGAACAACTTATCGAGGACTCCAGTCACAGTGACACCCATCACAAAGGAAGGTCATTCAATGGGGCACCCACTATGAAGGAGGCCCAATAAGATGGGACTCCCATCACAGAGAAGGGTTATTCACTGGGGCAAGCATTATGGAGGAGGGTCAATCACTAGGCAGCAATCACAGACGAAGGCCAGTCATGAGGGCAGACATCACACAGGAGACTCAGGCAATAGAGTATCCACCAGAGATGAAGGTCAGAAACTGGAGCATCAATCAAGAGCAGGGCCAGTCACTGTGGTACCCTACCCAGAGGAAGGACAGTCACAAAGAAAATCATCATAAAAGAGTGTTAGTAGTGAGGATACCCACCAAGAAGAATTATAATTGTTGACCGTGAAAACAGAGGTCCAGTCAATGGGTCACCAGTCATGGCAGAGGGATAGTCACTGGGACACCCATTACAGAAGAGCGAGTCACTGGAACACATATCACACAAGAAACCAGAAATTGGGGGCACCACTGATAGAGGAATACTTGTCACTGGGGCACTCATTATTGAGGAAATCCCAACACAGTTGGGCATTAGTTACTAGGGCAACATTATGGAGGAGCACCAGTCCCTGGATCATCAGTCACAGAGGAAGTCCAGTTACTGGAGTACCCCTTATGGAGAAGGACTAGTCACTGAGTCACCCATTATGGAGGAGGGCCAGTTACTAAAGCAACCATCAAAAGAGAAAGCTAATTATCTTGGCACTCATAATTAAGGAGAGACAGACACTGGGTCACCCATCCAGTGTACAACTAGTCACAATGGCACACATAATAAAGGAAAGCTCATCACTTGGGCACCCATTCCTGAGTGTCAGTCACTGAAGCAAATTTTAAAGATGAAGACCAGTCTATGGGACACCCATCAGAGAGCAGGGCCAGAAACTAGGGAACTTTTCACAAAGGAGTCATTATAGACTCAGTGGGGTAGTCATTATAGAGGTGAGTCACTGAGAATCTATCACAGAGGAAAGTCAGTCAATGGGACAACTATCACAGAAGAAATAATCTCATTGGGACACTCACCACAGAGGAGGTTAGTCACTTGTACACCAATTATGGAGGAGGTCCAGTAACTGAATCGCCCATGACAAAGGAAGGTGCCCCAGTGGAGGAACGGTAGTCAATGGGGCACCTTCTTGGAGCAGAGGCAGTCATGGGTCACCCATCAGTGAGCAGGGCCAGTAACTGTTGCACTCACCACAGAAGATGGCCAGTAACAACAGTGCATGTCACAGAGTAGGGCTAGTCACTGGGACACTCATCACAGGAGAGAGCTTGTCATTGTGAAACCCAGCGTGAGGAGACCCAGTCACTGGGGCACCAATCAGGGAAAAGAGTTAGTCCTGGGAACTCAATTACAGAGAAAGACCAAACACTAGGGCACTCACTGCACAGAACGACCAGTTCCTGCACACCCATTACAAAAGAAGGTTAGTCACTGGGCACTCATTATTGAGGAGTCCCAGTAAGTGAGAGAAATACCACAGAGGAGGGGTAGACAAAGGGGAAATTATTATGGAGGAGCGCCAGTCACTGTGGCACCTATCATGGATGATGTCCAGTCTCTGGACCACCCATAATGAGAAGGACCAGTCACTGGGGTCCCCATTATAGAGCAGGCAAATCACTAGGGCAACCTACACAAAGGAAAGTCATTCACAGGGACACTCATCATAGACCAATGCCAGTTTCACATATTATAGAGGAGGCCTGTCACAGAAGAAGACTTCTCTCTTAACACCCCTCAGAGAGTAGAGTCAGGTATAGAAACAAGCATCACACAGGAGAGCAATTCACTGGGGCACCCATCACAGAGAAGAGTCAGTCACTGGGACACCCATCACAGAGAGTCAGTCAGTGAGGTACACATCACAGATGAGGACCAATCACAGAGGCACCCATCACAGAGGAATGCCAGTCACTGTGGTGGCACCCAATAGGAGAAGCTTAGCCACTTGGGCACCTATCACAGAAAAGTGCCAGTAAGTTAAATAGCCAACACAGAGAAAGAAAAATGTCTCATACCCATCACAGAGGAGGATCAGTCTCTTGGGTATTTTAAAAGAAGAGGGCCAGTCACTGGAGCACCCAACACATAGGAGGTTCAGTTCCTGAGACACAAATCACAGATGAAAGCCAGTCACTGGGTCACCTAACAAAGAGGAAGACTATTCACTGAGACAGCAATTGTGTAGGAGGCACAGTCAACGGAGACCCCATTACTTGGAGGGTTTTCACTGGGGTCCCAAATTGGATGAGTGCCTGTCACTGGGGCACTATTCACAGAGGATACCCAGACAATGTAGCACCAATCACCGAGGATGCTCTGTCAATGAAGCGCCCATTATAAATGAGGCACAGTCACTGTGACACCATCACAGAGGAGGGATAGTCACTGGGACATACACTGTCTTTGAAGATTAGTCACCAGGGTAGCAATCAAACGAAGACCCAGTTACTAGGGTACACATTTTGGAAGAGACCTGGTCACTGCAAAACCCATCAAGAATAGGGGCCAGTCACAGGAACACACATTATGGAGAAAACCCATAATGTGTAAGTGAGGCAACCATCACAGGGGATGATGATCACTGGGGCAACTATTATGGAAGAGGGCCATTCGCTGGGCACCAATTAGAGCTGAGAAAGAATGGATACCCATATGCAGAAAGAATAGTAATTGTGCCACAAATTTGGATAATGGCCAGTCACTGATGCACTGATCAAAGAGAAAGGCTTGTCATGATGACACGCTTCACAGAGGAGATCAGTCACTGGGGCACCCATTTTGGA
>NW_007157607.1:0-663 GCF_000164805.1 Carlito syrichta | reverse complement strand
ATCACAAAGGGTAGTCAGCCAATGGGACACTCAATAAAGGAGGAGGTCCTATAAGTCAGATACCAATTACAGAGGAGAACTCATCACTTCAGTAATCATTATAGAGAAGGGCCAGTCACTGGGTGCCAGAAGTAGCAGAGTCTCAGTCACGGAGACAACCATAAAGAATGGTCAGTCACTGGGGGCCCTTTGTGTATTAGGTTAGGTCACTGGGGCACCAATCACTGTGGCACCCATAATCGAAGATCTTGAGTCAATGGGGCAACAATTTTATTGGAGGGCCAATCACTGGTCACCCATCACAGAGGTGAGTTAGTCACTGGTGCACCAGTTATGGAGGACTAATCACTCGGAAAATCATCACAAATGAGGGAAATTTACTGAGGCACCCATCACATAAGAGGGTCAGTCACACTGGGACAACCATCAGAGGTGTGGGGTGGTCACTGGGGCAGCCATTACAGTGCAGGACCAGTCACTTTGGCACCCATGATAGAGAAGGATCAATCACAAAGGCATGCATCACTGAGGAGAGTTAGTCACTAGAACACCCATCACAGATTAGAGATTGCTATTGTAGAACCCATAACAGAGAAGAGTCAGTCACCTGTGCAACAATCACATAGGAAACCCTGACATGGGCACATCCATCACAAAGGAGGG
>NW_007157606.1:0-4096 GCF_000164805.1 Carlito syrichta | reverse complement strand
ATGGAAGCCGGCACTGACTGGTTCTGCACTGTGATGGGTACCCCAATGCCTGACTCCACTGTAATGGTTGTCCCAATGACAACTCTACTCTGCTCTAATGACTAGGCCTCCTGCATAAAGGGTTACTCAGTGACTAGCCTGCTTACATTTTGTGTGCTCTAGTGACTAGGCCTCCTGTGTGACTGGTGCCCAAGTGACTGACATTCCTCCATGATGGTTGTGCTAGTGGCAAGACTTACTCTATGATGGGTGTCCCACTTATGGAGACTCTTCAATAATGGGTGCCCCAGTGACTATCCCTTCTTTGGGATGAATGTCTCTGTATCTGGTCATCCTGTGTGAATGTTGTCCCAGTGAATGGTACTCTGCTGTAATAGGTGCCTCACTTCTAGGTCTCTGCTGTGATGGCTCCAGAAAACAGGACTTCTTCCTAATGAGTGTCCCAGTGACTAGGCCTCTTCTTTGATCAGTGCCCCTGCAACTGACCTTCCTCTGTGTAGCGTGCCACAGTGACTGACCCTGTTCTGGATGTGAACTTCAGTGACTGTTACTCAAATGTGATGTGCGCCCTATTGACTGGCCATTCTGTGTAATTGCTGTCCAGATAGTTGACCCTCATCTGGGTTGGTTATCTCATGACTACCCTGCCTCCATTATTGATGCCCATGTGATATCCCAGCACTGTGATGGGTGACAAGAGACTGGTCCTTATTTAAAATGGTGCCCAGAGACCTAACCACCATGTTCTTTGATGACTGATATTACTCTTTGATCGATGCCAAAGTGACTGGGCATCTTCTGTTATTGGCGGTAGTGGCAAATCCCCCTCTGTGATAGGTGCCCAGTAACTGGATCTTCTCATTATGGTTGCCCCAGGGAATAGTTCTCCTCTGTAATGGGTTTCTCACCTATTGGGCAACCATAATGTGTGCTCCAGTTACTATGCTTTTCCTCTGATTGGTACCCCAGTGACTGGACTTCATTTATTATGGGTGCTCCAGTGACAGTCCCTTCTCTGTGATAGGTTTCACTTGATTTGGCCTCCTTCATAACAGGCGCCCCAGTGACTGTACCTCCTCGGTCATTGGTTTCCCAAAGACTGACCCTTTGGTAAATAGGCTGCCCTATTGAATAACTCTCCTCTGTGATGGGTGTTCCAGTTTCTTGGCCCCCTTTATAATTGGTTCCCAGTGACTCACCCTCATCTACATTTGTTTTCCCAGTAACCTGCCATCTTCTGCAATAGGTGTTCCAGTGATGGGTTATCCCCTGTGACAGATTCCATCTCTTGAAATCCTTTATAATGGGTGCTACAGTAACTGCTGCTCTTAAGTGATGGGTGCCAGAGTGATTGGCCTTCCTCTGTAAAAAATGTCCCAGGGACTGATCCTCCTCTCTGATGGGTGCCATGCTGAATTTACCTCTCTGTGATGGCTGTTACTGTCCCTCTTCTGTGATCACAAACCCAGTTACTGAATAACTCCTAATAGGTGCTTCAGTGAGTGACTGTCGTCCATAATGGGTGCCCCTGTGAATGGCCCTTCTCGTTTTTCAGTGTCACAGTGACTTGTCCTCTTCTCTGTACGTACCCCAGTAGCCCCACCTCTGTAACGGGAGCCTCAGCGACTGTCCACCTCTGTGATCAGTGACTCAGTAACTTGCCTTTCATCTACTCGGTGACTCAGTGACTGACACTCCTCTGTGATGGATGCCTTAGTCATTGATTTTTCTCTTGAATGGTTGCCTCAGTGACTGGCCCTCTTCTAAGAATGGTGCCTTAGTGGCTAACCCTCCTTCTAATGGGTAATTAGTTAATAGCCCTAGGCTTGTGAATTCCTAAGTGACTGGCCCTTCTCTTGGATGAGTATCTCAGTGACCGGTTCTCCTCTTTGATGAGTGTCACACTGGCGGGTTCTCTGCTCTGATGCTTTCCCAGTGACTACTCCTTCTCTGTAATTGGTGTCTGTTTCTCATCTTCTTCTGTGATTGGTGCTACAGTCACTGACTCTCCTCTGTGATGTTTTTCCCATTGACTGGCTCTCCTCAAGAAAGTTGTCACAGTCTATGATGGTTGACCCAGTAACTGGCACTCCTCTATAATGGCTTTCCCATTATTTTAAATCCTTTTTGAAGGGTGACCCGGAGACTGTCCCTAATTTGTTTTCAGTGCTCAGGTGACTGTCCCTCCTTTGTGATCGCTGTTCCTATGCCTGGTACCTCTCCATAATGAGTACACCAGTGACTAACCTTTTCACATCATGGTTGTTCCAGTGACTAGCTCTTCTATATGTTGCACTTACTTGTGATTAGGCACCTTCTGTGATGGGTGTCCCAGTGAGTTGCCTTCCTCTGGTGTGGGTGCCTCAGTGACTTGTCCTCCTCCGGGTTGAATGCCCCAGTGACTGGCCCTCCTCTGTGATGGGTTTCTCACTGACAGGCATTCCTCTGTGATCAGTGTCTGACTGGAGCTTTTTGATAATGGGTTCTCAAATGATTAGGCCTTATCTGTGATGCTTGCCCTAGTAACTGGGTTTCCTCTATTATGGGTCCCGAGTTACAAGTTCTTTTCTGTGATGGGTGCCCCAGTGATTGGCTCTCCACTATGATGTTTGCCCCAGTGATTGACTCTCTTCTCTCATGAATTTCCAATTGACTGGCTATCCTCTCTGTTTGTTACAGTGACTGGGCCTTTTTCATAATTTCTATCCCAGTGACTGGCCCTTTTCTATTATGGGAACTCCAGTGACTGGTCTTCCCCATAATTGGTGCTCAAGTGACATGGCCTCTTCCGTAGTGGGGGCCCTAGTGACAGGCCCTTCTCCATTATTGGTCCCGGGCTAGTGATTCCCCTCTCTGATTGTTTCTTTAGTGACTGTGCCTCTTCTACTTGGGGTGCTCCACTGACTATTCCTCCACACTAATGGGTGTGCACTTACAGGACCTCCTCCATAATGGATACCCCAGTGACTAGGCCTCCTCCATTATGTGTGACCAAGTGGCTGGGTCTCCTCTGTGACTTGCTTGTATATATGATAGGTGCCCCAGTGACTAACCCTCTAGTGTCATGGAATTCACAGTGACTGTGCTCCCTCCATAATGGGTGCAGCTGTGACTGGGCCCCCTCTGTAATCGATGCACCAATGACTGATCATCATCTGTAAATAAGTTCCCCAGTGAATGTACCTCCCTGGGGAAAATGCCCAGTGACTAGTCTTCTTTTGTGATGCATGCCTTTGTGACTATTTTTTTCTGTGATTGTTGCAACAGTGACTGGTTCTCCTACATATTGTGTGCTCCAGTGACTAACCCTCCTCGTTTATGAGTGCCACAGTGACTGAATCTTTCAATGATTGGGTATTCTCCATAATGGGTTCCCTAGTGACTATCCCCCCTCTATTATGGGTCTCCAAGTAACTGAGCACCTTCCACAATGAGTTCCCCAGTGACAAGACCTCCTTTGTGTTGATTTTCTCAGTAACTGGTCTTCCACCATAAGAAGTGCACCAGTGACTTACCTTCCTCTGTGATGGATGTGCTAATGACTGGGCATTCTCCATAATAGGCACTTCAGTGACTGAGTCTCCTCTGTGACTGATGCCCCAGTGACTTATCATCTCAATGATGGGTACCCTAGCAACTAGACATCAACTGAGGTGGTATTTTACTAAATGAACTCCCTCCATAATGGTGTGCTATTGACTAGTCTTCATCTGCTATGTGTATTCCAGTTATTGGCCCTCCTGTGGGTTGGGTGCATTAGTGACTGGCCCTCCTCTGCGAGCAATGACCCAGTGACTAGACCTCCTCTTCTGATGTGTGCCCTAAAGATTGGCTCACCTCTTTGATGATTGCTCTAGTGGCTGGCTCACCTCTTTGATAGGTGTATCAATGCTCAATGATTGACTATATTCTGTGATGGCTGCTCAGGAATTATCCTTCTTCTGTGATGAGTGCCCATATGGCTGCTCCTCATCACTCATTTGTGTCCCAGTGTCTCCTCTGTTATGGTGCCCCATTGACCTATCCTTTCTGTGATGGGTACCTTCATTGAACCTTCTCTGTGTTAGTGGGTCTCAGTAACAGGCCCCTCTCCATA
>NW_007157604.1:0-457 GCF_000164805.1 Carlito syrichta | reverse complement strand
TGTTATATTAACTGTTCAAAATTGTGTAGCATAAAGGTAGAACAGTGCACCCTCCGACTATGCCTTCTATGAACTCTTAAGGCTGTAGTCACTGCATTTTTAAGGATGTAGTCTTAAGGATCTTAAGGATGTAGTCACTACATCAATCAGAGACTAGAAAAGCATCAACTGGAAGGGTTCATTGATGCTGCAGAGCAATAGTCTCCACAGTCCTTGCAGGAGACAGGAGTAACTAACTATTGAGGACTGCCTTCTACGTGACATAGAGTCTTCATTGAAGGCCAATAACCAATCTGGATGTCAGTGGCAGAGGTTGCACAGAGTAAAAAATGTAACTCTACTTCAGCTACCCTCATATGCTATAGACTGGTACTGGCACCACAGTTGATACATACTCGGGTGAAAGCTGATGCACAGGTCTATACATGTAGCTCAAGCCCTAGGACGAGCATTGGAC
>NW_007157603.1:0-1328 GCF_000164805.1 Carlito syrichta | reverse complement strand
GTTCATTTCAGTCTCAAACCACCCAAGGGTCCATCTGGGCAAAGCAGCCCTGAACTCTGGGGATTTGGGGAGTCACCTGGTGCTGCAGAAGCTCCTGCTGTGGCCAGGATGGAGGGACTCTGTGGCTCCTGGGTCACTGGCCACCAGCAAATGGTGGGGGAATGGTTCTGCCTCGGGCCTCTAAGATGAAAGAACTACCTCAGACCTAGATGGGCTTCAATCAAGATGGGCAGTGATATTTTCACCAAAGCAGAGAACCTGGAATCTTGGCTCATAGCGGGACAATGGGAAGCCTCTTTGTCTCTCTAGCCCATCCCAGCTTGCTTCCAGATGAGGAAATGGTTGTCCTCCCTTCACATCACAGCCAAGGTCACACTCCTGGCACCTAAATCAGATTCTACTCACACCTGCTCAGACCCTCCAATGCCTTTCTGTCCGAAGTCGTTACCACACGTCAAAGACCCTCCATGATTGGGCTCTTGTTGTCTCTCATCTTCTTGCCTTCCCTTCTCCCCACTTCTCCCCCTTAATCCCTCTGCTTCAGTCATACTGGCCCTCTCCCTGTTCCTTGAACCCAACAGGCACACCCCACCTCAGGGCCTTCTGGGATGCTGTTCCTTCTACCTACATCTCTCTTTTCCAGGTGTTTATTTCATTTTACTGCTCAAAAGACCACCCTATCTGAAATGGCATCTTGTTCACAGCACTTTCGCTGTCTATCCCCTATAGCTCCTTATTGTTTTCATATTCTCCTTATGTATTCCTTTATCTGCTTATCATGTGACCCCTAAAAGGTGAGTTCCCTGAGAGCAAGGACTTTCTCTTGTGGACTATTCATTTCTTAGTGTCTGGCGCACTGTGGATGCTCAATACACCCTTGTAAAAAGAATGGGGTTGAGATAGGCCCCGGAATTTGATCAACTTTATATAATCATTTAGTGGCATGGCAATGGTCTAAACCCTTATCTCATCTCCTTCTCTGAAATAGAACTTTTCTACAATCTCACACTCAAGCTGGTTATCTGGAAATGAAGTTGAAATGAAATCAGATTGGACAATGGTCACTGGGCTGGTAAGCTGAACACCTTCTGCACAAGATGTAGTTTTCAGGGTCCTCCAATCTCACTTAAGTTCAAATGCCCCTTACTTTGGGATGTAAATATTTGTAAAAGTGGCATATTCCAATAGATGTTGAGAGGTTTACAATAGGTGCCAACCTCTGGTCTTCTCTGACATTTCTTCTTTAGTCACCTTTAAGGGCTTGGCTGGAAGCCGAATTTATGAAGTTCAAGGCCTCTGTAAGGTAGCTGGTCTTACTCATTAAGGCT
>NW_007157602.1:0-816 GCF_000164805.1 Carlito syrichta | reverse complement strand
TTTTGTTCGAGTAGAAAATGTTAAAGAGCAGTATGAACTGTGGATGAGGTAGAGTACCAGAAGCAAAGGTCCCAAAAGATAACAGGGTATGTTTGTGATAGTTTTGTAATCCTGTGTCCACCAGAAAAGTGAACACTTTCAGTTGGAGGTGGGGTGGGAAGACAATTAATATATTCCATGGCAATGAACTGATTTTTGAATCCAGGCATAAATGGCATAAATCAACAGTATCCTCCCCCTTTTTTTCCCCATAAAAATAATCACAAGACTGCTATGGTTACTGTTCTCATCAATTTAACATTTTACTTGTATTGAAAGTTGTTTTCCAGGGTGAACATGCTTTCTAGAGAGAGACCCCTGTCTGGTTTTATACAATTCAGTAGCCTCTAGTAGAAGACAAAAGGTTGTTTTAAAATAAAGCTAATCTGTATATATTGGTATTCCTGAAACTACTTTTTTTGAATAATTTGTGAAAAGGTTTTATGGAAAATAATGATTTTCCTTATCCAGATACTTTTTAACTTCCAAAATAAACTTTATTATTTGGATGCTCCCTGCTTTTGCCCCAACCATGGTAGTTTTCTATATAGTGCATTTAAGTTGATCAAGATATATCAGTATGAGAAAATTACTGGCTGCAAAGTCTAAATTATTTTCTTTCTAGAGAACAAGACTACCAAGTTTAAACCTGAAATAGAATAAAAGGATTTTGTGCCTAATTAACTCCATACAGCATTTACTTGCTTCCTCAAGCCCCTACTGCCTAATGTGAAGAGATGACTTTAATGTATTTTATCTACTATTGGACCTTGAGGT
>NW_007157601.1:0-3060 GCF_000164805.1 Carlito syrichta | reverse complement strand
AAGGAAAAGCCATACATGCGAGCAGGAAGGAAGCAGAGGAGAAGTCGCAGGCTGGAACACACCGAGGGAGAGGGATCTCACGTCTCCTTTTCCTTCCAATGACAGCAAGAGGAGCACTTGGGAGTAGGGTTGCACAGGGCACGACTTCTCAGAGATCAGGAGAGGAAGAGCCCTGAGTGTGTGTCTCTAGCATAGCCTGTAGCCCCAAGCCACATGGTCAGCTTTGAGCCCCAAAGGACAAGTGAGAGGCAAGGAGATCAGGAAACTCAAAAATAAATGGTGAGGGTCCTCAGGAAAAGTGGTGTCTTCCACATGTTGTCAAGAATTCGAAGCACAGAGAGGATCAGCAACCTACCTAATCTCACACAGGAAGTGTGTGCCAGAATCAGAGTTCAAACCCAGAACCTGTGTCCATCAGGAAGGCAGCAGGAGAACAAATGACCTGACTTGACTTCACTCCTGTTCTATCTCCCATCCTGCCAGGACCTCTCAAATGAAAGCATAGGGCATGGAGCATCTTGCTGCCTCCACCCACAAAGGCTGCTTTGTGGCGCACAGAGTGAGGCAGACAGGGACAGGCCATGGGCCTGGAGGGGCACTTGGAAGCACCTCAACATCCCATTCCAACAGCCCAGTCCCTGCTGGGTACCAGGCCTCCAGCGCCTTCACCCTGATGGGTCACAGAACCCCAGCCTTGAGCCTTGACTCTACAGTGGGCAATCCCACAGAAAGGTAAGTGCCTCACCTCCACCAGAGCCTTACCAGCATCCTCAAGCTCCCACCGTTTCCTTCCTTCCTCATTTGCACTCCCCTGACCTGGCCGGATCAGTGGCTCCCAGATGCAAAAAACTCCAAAATGGCCCACTTCCATCAAGGCTGGTTATTGCAGTGAATGTTTTAAAAGCTGAGGACCCTAGCCAGCCCCTCTTGGCCTCCCTGCCAGCCTTGCACATGGAGACTTTCTGGCTGGGATAAAGAAAGTGCTCCTATCTCTGATTCCACAGGGTCTCTGATAAGAAATGTCATCCCGGACTTGCGGCAAGATGGCAATGGGGCAACCTGGTCTATGAAACCCTCTGCAAAGGAGAATGCAGAGGGTCTCTGGCTCTCTCACCGGGGGCTGCGGACCCCAACATTGCAGCCTGCTCTTCACACGGAGCTCGGCCGTTGCCACTGCTGAGGTATTGCAGTGGTCTGGACAACCACAGCAGTGCAGACACAGCACTCCCGGCACCGCCACGGCGTCTGTGGTAGCCATAGCACATGGCGCCACCCATGCCTGAGGCGATCCACAACTTCAGTCCTTGAAGCCCCTGCAGGCAAAATCTGCTGGGATCGCTGCCACCTCTACTGTGACCGCGAGGTCCTGCCTGCCGTGGGTCTCCTCCCGTGTGCTCATCTCCGGCCTCTGCCCCGGTTCCTGTCCGACCCACTCCCAGGCTTCCATCTCTGGCCTCTGCCAGGTTCCTGGCCGGCCACACCCCCTCTGGGGCGAGCAGCTGAGACAGCACCACCTGCTGGTGATTCAAGATAACAACACCAAAACAGACAGAGGCCAGAGTGGTGAACGGAGGGTGATCTGAACTGTCCTTCACAGCAGGCCAGAGGCAACTGACCCTAACTGTGAACTAATTTACCAGCTTGAAAAGAAAGCTAGAAATCAGAGTTGAAAGGACACTGGACTTAAACGAAAAGTCTCAGAGTGTGCTTGATTGGTTCTGTTAGTTTAATGACTTAATTCTATTCCTACTGTATTGTTCCTTTTTTTCCCTCTCCCTTTTCTTCTCTTTTCTCCTCTCTGGAAACCATATGTATGTATACAGGAACAGCACACCAATAAGGTGGTTGGTTAGCTTGTATGTTAGCATCATTGTATATTTATTTATTTTTGTATGGGAGTTGGTTAGTCTGTAGCTGTGGTCTATTGTTTTTATATGTTTCAGTATAGGTCTCTCTCTCCATTTGTTGGTACACTCGTTTGTTTCCCCCCTTACTCCTATATATCTCCACCCCGCACTTCCCCCAATTGTCTGCTCCATTCTCTTCCCTCTGCTAACCACATTTTATTTCAGGGAGTAAACCTACAGCCCCACTGCATGGACAGATTCCAAGGCAGTGGGAAGTGGGTTTCAGATTATCCGTACACCTGTCAGCGAACACCAGGACCTGCAGATAGATTTTGAATCACAGCTCCCCCTTAAGTAAATCTCAAAACTGCACAAAGGACCACCCCCAACATATGGTGCAACTCCAGAATTGAACAAAGTAAGAGGACACACATAAAGAATAGGAGATTGAACAAGCAGAAGTAAAACCAAGCCGTCTACCCGTGAATAACAGAATTAAGGAAGACGGTGACGAGGAGGGAAGGAAAAAGTAGGGAGGGGGAAAAAAACCACACAAATGAAAAAAACCAAAAGAAGAATATAGGTCTCACACACACCCCTGGGAGATCAGACACTGAGAAAACAGATTCTGGAACACAAACAATGAAAAACCCCCAGAATGACTGGTCACATACAACAAACCCAGACATCAAGACATTAATAGAATTTAAAAAATTGAGGAGAGACAAGAGGAAAATAGGAGGGAGCTGATGTCAGAAATAACAGCAGTAAAGAATACTGTGATGGAAATAAATAACAAACTAATAAGCATGGAAAGCAGAATTAGCCAAGCAGAAGAAAGAATCACAGAGCTCGCAGACCAAAACACAGAACTAACCCAAACTGTCAAAGGCATAGAAAAGCAGCTAAAAAAGACAGAACAAAACCTTCAAGAGATGAATGATCACTTCAGGAGACTGAACCTAAGAGTAATTGGCCTTCCTGAGGCATAGAGAGAAACAGAGGCCACACTGGAACAAACATTTCATGAAATCATTCAAGAAAACTTCCCTCATCTCCTCAAGGATGAAAAAATTCAAACACAAGAGATACAGAGAACCCCTACAAGACTACAAATGAGAAGACCAACTCCCAGACATAACAATTCGTCTGAACAAAGTAGGTATAAAAGAAAAAATCCGAAAGGCTGTAACAGAAAAAGGTCAGACCACAT
>NW_007157600.1:0-828 GCF_000164805.1 Carlito syrichta | reverse complement strand
ACTTAGTAGACCCAAACACGGCAACTTAGGGCTATATCAGGACTCAGAAGATCCCAAACATGGCATCAAGTGTGGGGCTGTGTTGCTCTACTCTCTGTGGCTTGGGGGTAGAGTCATGTATTAATATTTTCTGTGCTGACTCAGAAAGACCATGGGGCATACACTTAAATAAACCCCACCTGTGGGCCATATAAGCATTGCTTCATCCTATACTGGCCACTTCAGATCATTTCAGGGTAGAGTTGGATGAGACAGAGAGAGGGCTCCCAGCTGAACAGCTTGTGCTGAATCATTTTCCAGTTGCATTTCCTAGCTCAGCCAAAGATAAACAAATGAGAGGAACCCAAGCCAAAAAGTGCCATTCAGACTGTGATTTGGGTTAATATACTACCCCAGGGTAGCAATGGATTTGTGACTGGACAGACACAGGAAGGAAATGAGGTTATGGAAGCCAAGTGAATTGGTGATGATGTATCATCATTTATAAACAAGCACATTCCTTACATGAATGGGAAGGTGTTTCCGTGGTGAACAAAGAGTCAAATCCTCCTTTGAGGTGTTTTTTTAAAGCATTCAAAAGAATGGAGATCTGGTGGGAACAATGAGAATCTTTAAAGTTTCTGTCTCTAGCCCTGTGAGGGAAAGTAGAGGAAGATGCAATAAACGTCAGCAAGAGAAGACTAATGACCTGAAGTACTTTGAATGTGGTTGACTGCCGGTCTTTCGGGAACAGAACGGTTGGAAGTTTGCTGTTGTTCTGAGTTTCCTCTTTAAGATCGGGGGTAAATTATTTCTTGGGAAGCTACTTCTCACTGTAAGCTCTTTCGG
>NW_007157599.1:0-1108 GCF_000164805.1 Carlito syrichta | reverse complement strand
ACAATTTGTCTAGTTTTTTTTCTCATTACACATCTGTTTACTACTTCTTCTCCAAGAACAAAGAAAACAAAAGTGATCTTTACCCCTGGGCCTTGAACTCTGGATCTCTGTCTAATTTTCTAAGTTTAGCAGGTGTCTTTCTAGTTTACATAAGAGAGGTTCGGGAAATAATTGTGGAACTCATAATGAATGATAAACTCCTTGAGGGTAAGAGTGTGTTTTTCTACTCTCTGTGTTTTGTTCAGTGCCTTGCACAGAGTTCCACAGAAGCATTTGCTGAGCTGAGGAGCACTGCGTTAGAGCAGAACACGCATGGTAGAGTCAGACAGGTCTGGGTAGGTATGCTGGTTCTATCTCTTTTTGGAGACCATGGAGGCGGTTGTTTAATCCTTGGACCTGTTTACTTATCTCTAAAATGGGGGTGTTATATAATACCAGCACTATCCCAAAGGTTTCTTGTGATGGTTGAGTATCATCCAGTGTAGTATTTAGCACATAGTTGGGGTTCAATTAATTTTTGCCACTTTCCTTCTGTGAACTTGACTGAACATTGCCATTCTGGAGGTATCATCTGAAGGGGAGTTGAGTCAGGCTTCGCTATGGATCCAGTTCTGGTCCTTCAACCCATCCCACATACCGTATTTCCCTACTGGGTTTTCTGAGGCACATGCTCATCTTCTGTTTCTGATATGAGTACTGCCTAGCTGCTTGGGGGTGATTAGGTGGGCCTACTGCATCGGCTTTCAATTTTCTTCCTTGATAATTCGCTCCTTGCTGGTGGTCTTTGAACGTCTCTAAGTTGTGGGAGAGGTCGTGGGTGGGCAAGCATTCTCTCACTTTTGTAAAAATTACCTTAGGGCAATTGGTCAAGGTTAAACCTTGCTGAGACTTGACCTTGAATCCTGCCCTACTTTCTTGGTCTCCATTTCCTTGTGTGGAAAAAAAGGCAATAGATTAACTTATCACCATCTCCTGCTGAAGTCTGTGATTTACTAACACAGCATATCTTTCATTGACTCAAACGTGACTATTTTGTAAGAACCTTCAATATACTGTGCCTGTCTTTGAGGGAGACAGAGGTGCAAAACATGATCCCCACTTAAGTTAT
>NW_007157598.1:0-1017 GCF_000164805.1 Carlito syrichta | reverse complement strand
AAAACATAAAAATCACTATAATGATAATACTCTACTGATAGATACACAATATAAAAGTAGTAATTGAGGTATTGATGGCGTAAAGTGAAATTGGGTATAAAGCATACAGTTTTATAAGTGATTGAGGTTATTATCAGTTTCAAGTAAATTGTTATAACTATGAGATGTTTTATGTTATCCCCGTGGTAAACATAGAAATAACCTATAGAAGATAAGCACAAGAAAATGAGAGTAACCTCAAAGCATGTTAATACAAAAGATGTACAAAACACAAAATAAAATAGCAAGGGAGGAAAAGTTGTTAATACAAAAGTTGTTAATAAAAAAAGGTGTTAATACAAAAGTTGTATATATAGCATACAGTTTTAAAGCATACAGTATATAAAGCATACAGTTTTATAAGTGATTGAGGTTATTATCAGTTTCAAGTAAATTGTTATAACTATGAGATGTTTTATGTTATCCCCGTGGTAAACATAGAAATAACCTATAGAAGATAAGCACAAGAAAATGAGAGTAACCTCAAAGCATGTTAATACAAAAGATGTACAAAACACAAAATAAAATAGCAAGGGAGGAAAAGTTGTTAATACAAAAGTTGTTAATAAAAATAAAATAGCAAGGGAGGAAAAGATGTTAATACAAAAGATGTACAAAACACAAAATAAAATAGCAAGGGAGGAAAAGTGAACCAATATAACCACAAAATATGAAGAATAAAAATTAGTGGCAATAATAAATCCTTCCTTTTCAACTTTTACTTTAAATGTAAATGGATTTAACCCTCCAATCAAGATACACAGAGGGGCTGAATGAATAATAAAAGACCCAATTATATGCTATCTACAAAAAATTTACTTCAGAGGTAAGAGCACACATAGATTTAAGGTTAAAAGATTAAAAATATATATTTCACCTAGGTGGTATGTAATAAGTGGTAAGAAAGCAGGACTGCCCATACTTCTGTCAGAAAAATATATATTTCAAGTAAAAAACTATCACAAGTGATAAAGAAAG
>NW_007157597.1:0-814 GCF_000164805.1 Carlito syrichta | reverse complement strand
AAAAATAAAAGAAGAGAAAAAGAAAATCATAAAGTGAATACACACTGACACATACACCACAAGATACACAAAACTTTAAAATAATAAATAAAAATTCTGAGTGCCGAGCGCCCTCTTGTGGCAGCTTCTGTAACTTCAGGTTTTTTTCTCTGCTGCTATGCTTGAAGGGCTACCTTTTCCATCTCCTGCTGCTTGTGGTTGCCCGCCAGCATGGGAGTTGATGCTGGCACATTCCCAGTATCCACTGTGCCTCCACCTCCCTTTGCTCTCCATGTGGTCGGGGATATCCTCTCTGGCTGAGTCATTTCTCACTTCCCCAGAGTGTCAGGAATGCCTCCGACAATTGGCCACTGGATCCCCACTTTCTGCCCTGTTCTGTGGAAGAGGTGCCAGATTGTCTCTTACCCAGGTGCTGCTGGTGAGCACATCAGTTAGACTCAGCCCCCTGGAGAGTCTTCTCAGCACAGGAGCCATTCTCAGCTCCACGTGGTTTTAGCCCTGTCATCTGTGCTCTGAACAGTCTTCCTTCCATGTGGGTCTGATGTTTTGTGGGCTGCTGGGTGGAGGGGATTGTGTTAGCTCAGCACTCACTGGATCCTCCTCTTCTGATCTTGCCTGTTGTCCTGTGGCTAGGCCAGGGTGGGGAATGTGGTGTCTGGAGTGTTTCACCTGCCACGTCCCTCTGGAGATTATGTCCCTGGGGATACTCGCTCTGGGTTCATGATGATTAACCCAAGAGTGAGGTGGAGTTCGCCCCCTAGTCTCAAGGCATCAGTCTGTTGCTTAATTTCTGGTACCCCAGAGCATTTATCTG
>NW_007157596.1:0-3741 GCF_000164805.1 Carlito syrichta | reverse complement strand
ATTTGTTTTATTCAGTTCCTGGGATTGAAAAGCCATCATTTCTACAACATTTGGAAGAGCACAGTAGGCAAGTCCTTGAAACTTCCGGAATGATCAGTAGTTATGGTCCCTCCAGTTATGATGTCAAAGTCCAATGGCTCATGTCATAATTGCCAAACGGAAAGGCTTGCTTCCCTGACTTTTCTTTCATCATTTAAATTAAAATATTAGACCTTTAGGCAATCTACAGGTTCAATTAAATACCCATTAAGTTACCAACATCATTCTTCTCAGACCTGGAAATTACAATAAAGAATCCATATAAAAACATTAGCAACCACAAATAACCAAAAGAATGCTTAGCAAAAGAAACAAAGCAGGAGATATCACACTTCCCAACTTCAAAATTTACTATAAGGCTAAAAGAAACAAAACAGCCTGGTATTGGTACAAGGACAGGCACACAGACCAATGGAACAGGATAGAGATTCCGGAATCAAAACCTCAATTTCTCAACCAACTCATCTTTGAAAAAACCTCCAATAACCACTGTGGAGAGGAGAACTTTTTCAGTAAATGATGCTGGGAACAAACTGAACATATAAAGAAGATTGAAAGAGGACCCCTACCTATCACCAAACACATTAACTCTAAATGGATGAAAGACCTAAACACAAAACCTGAAATGATAAGAAACTTGGAAAACGCAGGAACACCTTTATGGAATAGGAACCAGGAACCAATTCCTATTTAGAACCCTAATGCCCATACCTTTAGAGTAGATAGACAAGTGTGACCTCATCAAATTAATGAGCTTCTGAAAACAAAGAAGTATCAAAAGAGCAGGGAGACAGCCCACAGAATCGGAAAAAATATTCTCCAAATATATCTGAAAAAGGCCTAACATCTAGGATTACAAGGAACTCAAACACTCCAAATGGAAACAAACAAACAACCCCTTAAGAAAGTGGGCAAAATACCTGGATAGACGCTTCTCAAAAGAAGAAATATGGGCAACCAGCAGACACATGAAAAAGTGCTCAGCCTCACTCATCATCAGAAAAATGCAAATCAAAACCACATTGAGATACCACCTAGTCCCTGAAAGAATGGTAATCATTAATAAAACAAACAACAGGCCTGGCAGAGTGCCTCAGCCTGTAATTCCATGCTTTGCTAGGTTGAGGTGAGTGAATTGCCTGAGCCCGCAGGTTCGAGAACTGCCTGGGCAACTTGGTGAGACCTCATCTCTACAATAAATCAAAAACTAGATGGGCATGGTAGCACACGCCTGTAGTTCCAGCTACTTGGAAGCCTGAGGCAGAAGGATCGCCAGAGCCCAGCAGGTCGAGGCTGCGGTGGCCAGAAGTGGCCACTGCACTCCAGTCTGGGTGACTGAGTGAGACTCCAACTCAAACAAAAACAACAACAAAAACAAACAGCAACAGATGCTGGTAAGGATTCATAGAAAAAGAAATGCTTCTTCACTGGAGGTGGGTGGCAAATTTGTGCAAACTCTTTGGAAGACAGTGTGGCTGTTTCCAAAAGGACTAGAAATTGACCTTCCATATAACCCAGTAATTCCCCTATTGGGAATATACCTGAAGGAAAAAAAATCTTTTTACAAAAAAGATACCTGCACATATATGTTTGTTGCAGCTCTATTCACAATAGCGAAAAACATGGAAGTAACCATGTTGCCCTTCGATGCTGCACTGGATAAAATAAATGTGGTACATATACACAATGGAATATTATGCTACCATAAAGAAGAACACATATATGGATTTTGCAGCAACTTGGATGGATTTGGGGTCGATCATTCTCAGTGATTTATCACAGAAACAAAGAACAGAGTTCCATATGTTCTCACACATTAGCTGACCTTGAACAATTATAATGCTATAAGTAAGTGATTGGAGGTAGTGGGAAATGGTCAAGGGGGAGGGGCAAGATTGGCAGTGGACGGAAAATACTGAGTGAGCAGCATCACTCATCAAACAGGATCCCTGCATGACCAGTGTTTGTATATCTAACCCTGAATTGTACCCAACATGTCATTAAAAAAATTTAAATAAATAAATTAATTAATTAACTAATAAAGGAAAGCTGTAAAAATGGGCAACTGAATTTATTTGTTTTATTGTATTTCTTTTTTATTTTTATTTTTTATTATGATGTTGTGGGGTACAGTTAAGGGTTAAGTATACAATTACGTTTCATTCAGGCACCTTGTTGATATGAGGTGTTTCCCCCTTCCCAGACAGATATTTGCTACTGTTAATCCCATCTCTCTCCCCCCCCATAGTTTCCCAGTACCATCAGTCATTTTCTTATAGTATTGCATTGGATGTTCAGGGTCCATTATATGAGTGAGAACAGGTGATACTCGGATATTTGTTTCTGTGAGAGGTCACTCAGTATTAAAGACTCTAGTTCCATTCAGGTTGCTGCAAAATTCATGATTTTGTTCTTTTTTATTGCTACGTAGTATTCCATCCTGTATATGTACCACATTTTTTTAATCCAGTCCTCTTTTGATGGTCAGCATGGTTGTTTCCAGGTGCTTGCTATTGTGAACAAAGCTGTGATAAACATACGTGTACAGGTATTTTTTTTAATAGAGTGATTTGAGTTCTTCAGGATATATTCCCAGTAGGGGGATTGCGGGGTCATATGGGAGGTTGGTATTTAGAGCTTTTAGGAATCGCCACACTGCTTTCCACAGAGGTTGCACTAGTTTACACTCCCACCAACAGTGTAGAAGTGTTCCCTTTTCACCACACCCTCTCCAGCAGCTGTTATTTTTTGAGTTGTTGATAATTGCCATTCTGACTGGAGTTAGGTGGTATCTCAGTGTGGTTTTGATTTGCATCTCCCTGATGATTAGTGAGGTTGAACATTTCTTCATGTGTTTGTTGGCTGCTCAGATGTCTTCCTTTGTGAAGTGTCTGTTCATATCTTTTGCCCATTTTATAATAAGGTTGTTTGGTTTTTTTCTTTTCAGCACATTTGAGTTCCTTGTAGATCCAGGATGTTAAGCCTTTGTCAGACCTGGTGTTGGCAAATGCTTTTTCCCAGTCTGTAGGCTGTCTCCCTGCTCTCTTGATGGTTTATTTGGCTTTGCAAAAGCATTTTATGAAGCCAACATCACATTTATACCCAAGCCAGGTAAAGATCCAACAAAGAAAGAACTACAGGCCAATATCTTTGATGAACATAGATGCTAAAATTCTCAACAAGATCCTAGCAAACCGGATTCAGCAATACATCTCAAAAATCATCCATCATGACCAAGTAGGCTTCATTCCTGGGATGCAAGACTGGTTCAACATTCATAAAACCATAAATGTAATTAAATACATCAACAGATGTCAAAACAAAAACCACATGATTACATCATTAGATGCAGAAAGAGCTTTTGATAAAATCCAGCACCCCTTCTTGAAAAAAACCCTTGAACATCTAGGTATACGGAGAACATACCTCAAAATAGTAAAAGCTATCTATGAGAAACCCACAGTCAGCATACTCTTAAATGGACAAAAATTGGAACCATTTCCCCTGAAAACTGGAGCAAGACAAGGATGCCCACTCTCACCCCTCCTGTTCAACATGGTATTGGAAGTCCTGGCTCGAGCAATCAGAGAATAGGAGGCAATCAGGGGTATCCAAATAGGAAAAGAGGAAGTCAAGTTATCTCTCTTTGCAGATGATATAATTGTGTACCTCAAAAATCTTTTTTTAAATTTTAAAGATGGG
>NW_007157595.1:0-820 GCF_000164805.1 Carlito syrichta | reverse complement strand
TGTAACTGAGAATCTGGCATACAGATCAAATTGTATCACGGGGTCCCATAAGGCCAGATTCCACAATCCACGCAGTCATCCGCCATTTGTTAATGTGATCACTGGCTTCAGGTATAACTCGTAGGGCAGAAACTACTGTTGGACATTCGTTTTCGCATTGAGAATATAGGATTAGGGTTCCCACATATTGAGGATGTATTCTTAAGGGGGAACCAGCAATCTTCGATTCCAGGTCCCTGGAAAACTTCTTGGCGTATGAGTATTGGTATGTAAGAGTTTGTACATCCACGTCACCAGAAGATATATGGGCATCTTCCTGATAATACAAAAAGGAATGTGGGTTATGGAAGGCCTCAATCCATTTCTACAGGACTTCGTTATAAGGGCTTCTCTGGTATCTGGGCATCTCGTTCTCCAAATTCTTCAGAGCAAATTGGCACTTGGAAAGGACAAGTGTCATTAATGATTCCCAGCAACCTTCTCGTCCTCTTGATTGTTGTAACCAAGAACCAGTCTGTGCAATTCAGTTGGGTTTCTCGGTACAACTAAAGTCAGATTACAGGATTAAGGCATCATCTCGCCATATTTGTGTGTAACTCTAGTGTTAAGATGCACCCTGTAATTCTAAAACTTCCATTCGTGCATCTACTTGATATGGCCTTGGGGTATTGAGGTTGATAAGCATGCAGTACATATTTTTAAAGGTAACCAGAAATCACGGATTCCACATCCCTGGGAAACAGGTGGGCATCTGTCTGTTTGCATACAGAATTTTTGAATCCAGATCCCCAGGGAAAATCAGAATATCTTGCTGAGGATG
>NW_007157594.1:0-1038 GCF_000164805.1 Carlito syrichta | reverse complement strand
TCCAAATTCTTCAGAGCAATTGGCACTTGGAAAGGACAAGTGTCATTAATGATTCCCAGCAACCTTTCTCGTCCTCTTGATTGTTGTAACCAAGAACCAGTCTGTGCAATTCAGTTGGGTTTCTCGGTACAACTAAAGTCAGATTACAGGATTAAGGCATCATCTCGCCATATTTGTGTGTAACTCTAGTGTTAAGATGCACCCTGTAATTCTAAAACTTCCATTCGTGCATCTACTTGATATGGCCTTGGGGTATTGAGGTTGATAAGCATGCAGTACATATTTTTAAAGGTAACCAGAAATCACGGATTCCACATCCCTGGGAAACAGGTGGGCATCTGTCTGTTTGCATACAGAATTTTTGAATCCAGATCCCCAGGGAAAATCAGAATATCTTGCTGAGGATGAGAAAAGAATGTGGGTTCAGGGTTCCTCATTCGTCAAAATCTATATGTCCTCTTGATAAGGTTTAATTAGAAATCTGGGCTTGTTGGTCCTTCCATTTTTCAGAGCTACTTGCTAGGTGGGCACCTAAAATCTCTTATTACAGATTCAAGAAGATTCCGGTTCTTTCGATAGTTTAATTGAGAGTTTGGACCTACAGTGTCTTTGTTTCTTATGAACATCTTCGGCCATAATCGAGTCCTCCAGTTATCAATTGGCATTTTGCGACAAAATCCCTAGCTTCAGGTTACCTCAAAATACCGAAATTACCTGTGCTCAGGCTGGTGGGAATTGGGATATTGGGTTTAGAATATTCCAAAGTTTTACGATGTCTTGTTAAGGGGAACCTGGAAACTTGGATTACAGTTCCCAGGTACTTTATTGGAGTCTTTCTATTGATATCCAAACAACTGGAATTCTATGTAAATCAGGAAATTTCTCGGGTATTGCTGAGAATTTAGCAGGAATTTGCGTAATGGGTGTCCTCATACGAAAAACTACATGGCCTCTTACTACGGAAAAATAACGAATCTCGGTTACACTAGTCCTCAATTCCAAAAATGTTCAGGGAGTCTTGGTAAAGCCTACAAGACT
>NW_007157593.1:0-821 GCF_000164805.1 Carlito syrichta | reverse complement strand
ATGTTCCTCGGGACATCTAAGGACAGATTCCAGAACAAAAAGGGTCATCTCGCCAGATTGGATGTAATTGTTTGTCTCACGATGAACCTTGTATTTCTCAAACTTCCATTTGTACTTTTATTTTGATGGAGTCCGAGGGTTTTGCAGTTGCCAAATATTTAATAATTATTTTTAAAGGTAACCAGGAATCATGGATTCCCCATCCCTAGGAATCTTGTGGGCATCTGTCTTATTGTATACAGAGTTTTGGAATACACTTCGACAGTGAAAATCAAGTCATCTTGCAGAGAACGAAAAGGGAATCTGGGTTCTTAGAGTTCTCATTCGCCGAAGTATACAGGGCCTCTTGATGAGGTTTAATCAGGAATCGGGGCTTGTAGATCCCCATAATGTTAGTGTGTCTTATAAAAGGGAACCAGGAATCTTTGATTCCAATTTCCCAGGAAACTTCTGGGGGTCTTTCAATTGATATCCAAACAACTTGAATTCTATGTCACCACGAAATAACTAGGTGTCTTACTGAGAAAGAAGCAGGAATCTAGGTAATGGGCACCCTCATATACAGGAAACTTCATGACTGTTGCGAAGGATGAATAAGGAATCTGGGCTACATGGTTCCTCAATACCACAAGTCTACAGTGAGTCTTGCTAAAGAAGATCAGGGCGTCGAGCACCCCTCATGTTTTAGAGCTATTTGGTATGTGGATATTACGAATCAATCATTCCTGGACTCCAGCAGCATTCTGGTACTCTTGAGAGTTGTGAACGAGAACCTGGCACTACAAATCCATTTAGATACTCGGAACCTCTGACTCCAGATG
>NW_007157592.1:0-978 GCF_000164805.1 Carlito syrichta | reverse complement strand
CCTAAATTTTCAGAGCTACAATTCCATAGATACCCTTAATCTGTCATTACAGATCCTCAGGAACTTTCTATTCTCTTGATAGTTGTAATCGAGGATCTAGCCCAAATATTCTTTTGTGTCTTATTAACATCTAGGACCAAAATCATGTACCCCAGGAATCAAATGGCATATTGGTACAAAATCCCTCAATTCAGATCACCTCAAACTATGGAAATTTCTTGTGGTCGGCCTGGTGGAATTGGGACATTGGATTTAGAAGATTCCATATTTTGGGGAGGTCTTTTAAGGGGAACCAGGAATCTTAGATTCCAGGTCCCCAATAACCTTATGGGAGTCTTTCTCTTGATATCCAAACAAAAAGAATTCTGGGTCACCAGGAAATATCTCAGTACCTTGCTGAGAATGAAGCAGGAATTTGGGTAATGGGAGTCCTCATATACAGAAAACTACAGGGCTTCTTGCTAAGGAAGAATATGGTATTTTGTTTGCACAAGACGTCAGTCCAAAAATCCACAGGGCGTCTTACTAAGAGGTAACCATGAATCATGTTTTTGATGTAGGAATCTGGGTAGTGGAAGTCCTCAAATACAGGAAACTGGACTGCCTATTGCTAAGAAAGAATAAGGAATCTGGGTTACACGTGTCATCAATCCCTAAAAAAACTTCAGACCCTCTTGCTAAGGGCTAATCACGTATCAGGGTTTTTGAAGCATGAATCTGTGCAAATGGGGTCTTCATATACAGGCAATTAAAAGGCCTTTTGCTAAGAAAGAATAAGGAATCTAGGTTACACGTGTTCTCTATCCCAAAAGAACTACAGGGCCTCTTGCTAAGGGCTAAACAAGAATAAGGGATTCGAAGAAGTATTGTGGGTAATACTCCTCATGACAGGAAACTTCGAGGCCTCTTGCTCATGAAAAATGAGGAATCTGTTTACACGGTTCCTCATCACAATATTTACATGGTGTCTTGCTAAGG
>NW_007157591.1:0-851 GCF_000164805.1 Carlito syrichta | reverse complement strand
TGTTGTGTGACTTTAGCCTTAGAATAAAGTTTAAAGTCTAGAAGTGCAATACCTCCTGCTTTGTTACTTTGGTCAAGGATTAGTTTGGCTATTCATGATTGGTTATGCTTCTATATAAATTTCTGTATTGTCATTTCTTAGAGAAATGATGTTTATAACTTAATGGGCAATAGCTGAATCTGTAGAATTCAACCATTTCATAGTTTGGACATTTTGACAATGTTGATTCTACATATCCATGAGTGTGGAATATTTTTTCATTTGTTTATGTCTTCTCAGATTTCTTTGAGCAATATTTTTTTATTGTCATTGCAAAGTTCTTACTTCTCTTGATAGGAAGATGCCGAGGTATTTCTTTTCTTTTTCTTTTCTTTTCTTTTTTTTTTGTTTTTTTTTTTTGTGTGTGTGTATGGAATTGTGTTTTTAATTAGGGTTTCTGCCTGCTTGTTGCTGGTGCATAGGAATGTAGCTCTCTTTTGAACATTTATTTTGTACCCTGAGACTTTACCAAAGTCCTTTATCAGTGTAAGTAGGTTTTTGACAGATTTTCTTGGACTTTCAAGATATAGGACCATATCATCTGCAAAGAGGGACAACTTGATATCTTCTTATCCTTTTGGGGTACACCTGATATCCTTCTCTTGTTGAATTTCCTTAACTAGGACTTTCAACACAAGTTTAATCAAGAGGAGTGAGATTAAGCAACCCTGTCTTGTTCCAGGTTTTTGAGGGAACGGTTTCAGTTTCTGTCCATTTAGTAATATACTACCTTTTGATTTATCAAAGATGAAACTTATGATTTTGAGGTATGTTCCCTTTATCCCTAGGTGGTTGACGGTTTTTATCAAGAA
>NW_007157590.1:0-834 GCF_000164805.1 Carlito syrichta | reverse complement strand
TACCTGATTAAAGCATTGGGAAGACGTCGGAGCTGGTCTGGGTAAGAGTCACAGGAAGTTCCAAGATGGGATGTTCATGTCCTGGGAGTCAGGAGTTACCTGTATCCTCTGTGTATCACCCAGTAGTGCCCCCAGTCAGTGTGTGCTCAGCGTACACTTGTGATGTGAATGTGGTGCTAACATGATGTTAACCAGACCAAGGGGAGTTTGTCTCGAAGAGCCAAGAGTCAGAAAAAGGAAAATCAGAGATGCCACTCAGTCTGCTGCAAGTGCCTGGAATGAGGTCGTCACAGCAAATTGCCTGGTGGTCCAGACACACTGAGAACAATGTAGAGATGTCTGTGGATGCAATCGGGACATAGGCTCATTTAATCCTCAAACCCATTCTGTGGGGCCTGAAAGGCAGGTCATAGCCTTACTCTACAGAGGAACACCAGCCCAGGAAAGTCCATCCAGGGCCCAATGTCCAACCCTAAGTCAGCGCAAAGCCTGGACCTGCATCACCCTTCTGGAGGCAGGGCCTGTGCTATCTGATCCACCACTCAGGAGGCCTGGCCGCCCCCTGATAGTAGTACTTAAGACCTCAGAGGCAGGAGCTAGAGCAGAGACCAGAGAAGAGAGGCCCAACAACGAATGCAAGAAGTAAGCAGAAACCCACCCATGTTTGCCTGAAAAGACACTCTATGCCCCTGAGCTGGGAGGAACCCCGAGAGTCCTGCCCAAAAACCCAACGTCCTGAAGCCTTGCATGTCCCTCTGGGGCTGCCTTTGATGTTGACTCCATCTGCCTGGATCTGGGTGACTCATAGACTCAGGACTTGGGTGATGTGGGGAA
>NW_007157589.1:0-810 GCF_000164805.1 Carlito syrichta | reverse complement strand
TTGTAGGCACCTATGAAGAAAATAGAAAGATATCAAGTAAATAGTCAAATGTTACACCTAAGGGAGCTGGAAAGACAAGAGCTATGTGATCCCAGCGTCAGTAGTACTGTAGAAATTTTCAAAAGAGGGTCACTGCTGAATAAAATGTTTGACTTTCACATTTTAAATTTTGAGGTGGGAAAAGGGATTGGGGATCAGAAATTACTTATTGGGTACAATGTTCACTCTCTAGGGAATGGGCCACCTGAGACCCAACCCCCACCACTCTATGATATGTCTACATAACAAACATGTCCATGTACCTCCGGAATCTAAAATGAAAATGGAAAATAATAGAGTGCCTGTGAGTATTGTTACAATATAAATATTCTGAAGGATGCTTCCTGTTATTAAAACCTGGATTTTATTTTATTTTTTGAGTTGTAGTCTCACTCTGTCACCCAGGCTGGAGTGCAGTGGCTGCTCCCGGCCACCACAGCCTTGACCTGCAGGCAAGCTAGGAAGCTAGCTAGTTAAGTCAGTTAGATATGTCAGCTAGCTAGCTAGTTAAGTCAGCTAGTTAAGTCAGCTAGCTAGTAATTTTGCTAGCTAGGTAGCTAGCTACTTATGTCCGCTGTCTTGCAAGCTGGCTAGGTAGTTAAGTCACCCAGTTAAGTCAGCTGACTAGCCAACTTGCTAGGTAGGTAGCTTGCTAGTTGTCAGCTGACTAGAAAGCTGGCTAGCTAGATGTCACCTAATTAATTCAGCTGGATAGCCAGCTGGCTATCTATGTAGCAAGCTAGTTAATTCAGCTGACTAGAAAGCAGGCGA
>NW_007157588.1:0-734 GCF_000164805.1 Carlito syrichta | reverse complement strand
CGTGGGAAAAGGGATTGGGGATCAGAAATTACTTATTGGGTACAATGTCCACTCTCTAGGGAATGGGCCACCTGAGACCCAACCCCCACCACTCTATGATATGTCTACATAACAAACATGCCCATGTACCTCCGGAATCTAAAATGAAAATGGAAAATAATAGAGTGCCTGTGAGTATTGTTACAATATAAATATTCTGGAGGATGCTTCCTGTTATTAAAACCTGGATTTTATTTTATTTTTTGAGTTGTAGTCTCACTCTGTCACCCAGGCTGGAGTGCAGTGGCTGCTCCCGGCCACCACAGCCTTGACCTGCAGGCAAGCTAGGAAGCTAGTTAGTTAAGTCAGTTAGATATGTCAGCTAGCTAGCTAGTTAAGTCAGCTAGTTAAGTCAGCTAGCTAGTAATTTTGCTAGCTAGGTAGCTAGCTACTTATGTCAGCTGTCTTGCAAGCTGGCTAGCTAGTTAAGTCACCCAGTTAAGTCAGCTGACTAGCCAACTTGCGAGGTAGGTAGCTTGCTAGTTGTCAGCTGACTAGAAAGCTGGCTAGCTAGATAAGTCACCTAATTAATTCAGCTGGATAGCCAGCTGGCTATCTATGTAGCAAGCTAGTTAATTCAGCTGGCTAGAAAGCAGGCCAGCTAGTTATGACAGATAGTTAATTCAGCTGGCTAGCAAGCTGGCTAGCTAGGTAATGACCTAGTTAAGTCAGTTGGTTAGCCAACTTGCTAGCTA
>NW_007157587.1:0-403 GCF_000164805.1 Carlito syrichta | reverse complement strand
TGTATTCAACAAATGTGTATAAAGTACTTAGCCTTGCATAGAGACTTTCCTAAGTGCTAGGGATAATAGCAGCAAACAGCCCACCCCTCCCCCCCCAAAAAATTACATCCTCATGAAGTTTACCATCTGGGAAAATAAAAAAGAAGAACAAAATAAATAAGTAAAACATAGCATGTTAGATGATGAAGCAGGGAGCAGATGATGGGGTGAAGGGAACTCCATAAATTTAAACAGGAAAATGGGAAAGGTCTCACTGAGGGGTGACATTTAAGCAGTGAGTTGAAAGAAATGAGAAAGTGTGCCATGCCCACATCCAAGGAAATAGATTTTCCAGGCAGAGAGTCCAGGAAACGCAAAGACCCTGGTATAACAGCATGTCTAGCACATCAGAGGAAAGGCAAGA
>NW_007157586.1:0-801 GCF_000164805.1 Carlito syrichta | reverse complement strand
CATAATTCCTTGGGTTGTGGAATCTGGCCTTACAGCCTCCTGCAAAAAAAGCCAAGCAGATGGCCAGATTCTCTGTTACAACTAAGAAGAGGAGTAGCAGGTTCCTGGGAATCAGAAATGACAGATTTGTGGTACGTATATAGGGATTAGTTCAGTAAAGTGTGGGTTCTGGGACTCCCAATTCCTGATTGGCATTTAGAAATGTCCTGTAGGTTACTAGGTAAGAGAACTACCTTAAGCTAGGGATAAATTAACTATTTCCCAGAAGTTTTCTGGTCACATGCAAACTGATTTTCCTTATTCCACATTGATAACATGAGTAGAAGCTTACTGGAGACATAGTGTCTGAGATTCCTGTTTCATTCCCAGAAGAGCGACCAGATTCCCCATTTGCTAGAATTCCAGACACCTGGCTCCCAATAGAAAGACTCCAGAATGCTCCTATGGACTTGTAAACCAAGACCCGGGTGCCGTCCCAAAAATACCTTCGAAACATGGTACAACATCTAAACCCAAGGTTCTAATTCCGAATAGCTGAACCACCAGAAGTTTCTGGAGTACGAGGAAACCCTGAACTCAGGGCTTACATTCAAAAAACCCGAGATGATTACTTGTGTCCTGGAATTTGGCATTAGAGGATCCAGAATCTAAATGGATTTGTAGTGCCATATTTTCGTTTAAACAATCGAGAGGACCAGAATATTGTGGGATTTCTGGAATGAGTGATTCCTAATATGCACATAGGAAACAGCTCTGAAAAATATGAAGACATCGAAGTCTGAGTCCTGAAGGCTATACGAA
>NW_007157585.1:0-960 GCF_000164805.1 Carlito syrichta | reverse complement strand
CCATATTTTCGTTTAAACAATCGAGAGGACCAGAATATTGCGGGATTTCTGGAATGAGTGATTCCTAATATGCACATAGGAAACAGCTCTGAAAAATATGAAGACATCGAAGTCTGAGTCCTGAAGGCTATACCAAGACACCCTGAATATTTTTGGAATTGAGGACTCGTGTAACCCAGTTTCGTTATTCTTCCTTAGCAAAAGTCCGTGTTGTTTCCTGTATATGAGGACTCCCATTTCCAGATTCGTGCCTCAAATCCCTGATAAGTTTTTTTCCCTTAGTAATACTCCATGTAGGTTTTTGGGATTTGAGGACTCGTGTAACCCAGATTCCTTATTCTTCCAGAGTAAGAGACCATGTAGTTTTCCGTATACGAAGACTCCCATTATGCAGATTCCTGCTTAATTCTCAGCAATACCCGAGATATTTCCTGATGAACATAGAATTCCAGTTGTTTGGATATCGATACAAGGACTCCCATATAGTACCTGGGAACTGTAATCCAAGTTTCCATGTTCCCCTTAACAAGACATCGCAAAAATGTGGAATATTCTAAACCAAATATCCCAATTCCCACCAGCCTGACTACAGGTAATTTCGGTATTTTGAGGTAACTTGAAGCTAGGGATTTTGTCGCAAAATGCCTGTTGATACCTGGGGAACTGGATTATGGCAGAAGATATTCATAAATAACAAACGACACTGTAGGTCCAAATCCTCAATTAAACTATTGAAAGGACTGGAATTTTCTTGGTTCTGTAATAAGAGATTTTAGGTGTCCTCCCAGCAAGTATCTCTGGAAAATGGAAGGACCTACAAGCCCAAATTCCTCATTAAAGCGTATCAAGAGGCCATATAGATTGTGACAATTGAGGACCACTGAAGCCGCATTCTCTTCTCATTCTCAGCAAGATGCCCTGATTTTCCCTGGCGAGCTGGATTCCAAAATTCTGTATGAA
>NW_007157584.1:0-685 GCF_000164805.1 Carlito syrichta | reverse complement strand
CCAATTCCCACCAGCCTGACTACAGGTAATTTCGGTATTTTGAGGTAAATTGAAGCTAGGGATTTTGTCGCAAAATGCCTGTTGATACCTGGGGAACTGGATTATGGCAGAAGATATTCATAAATAACAAACGACACTGTAGGTCCAAATCCTCAATTAAACTATTGAAAGGACTGGAATTTTCTTGGATCTGTAATAAGAGATTTTAGGTGTCCTCCCAGCAACTATCTCTGGAAAATGGAAGGACCTACAAGCCCAAATTCCTCATTAAAGCGTATCAAGAGGCCATATAGATTGTGACAATTGAGGACCACTGAAGCTGCATTCTCTTCTCATTCTCAGCAAGATGCCCTGATTTTCCCTGGCGTGCTGGATTCCAAAATTCTGTGTGCAAATAGACAGATGCCCAGCTGTTTCCCAGGGACGTGGAATCCGTGATTCCTGGTTACCTTTAAAAATATGTACTACATGCTTATCAACCTCAAAACCCGAAGACCATATCAAGTAGATGCACGAACGGATGTTTTAGGATTACAGGGTACATCTTAAGACAAGAGTTACACACAAATATGGCGAGATGATGCCTTAGTCCTGTAATCTGGCTTTAGTTGTGCCGAGAAACCCAACTGAATTGCATGGACTGGTTCTTGGATACAACAATCAAGAGGACCAGAAGATTGCTGGG
>NW_007157583.1:0-870 GCF_000164805.1 Carlito syrichta | reverse complement strand
ACCTCAAGCTCCTAGGCTCAAGCGTCCTCCCACCTCAGCCCTCCAAGCAGCTGTGATTACACACTCACCCAGCTAATTATTTTTATTTTTTGTAAAGATGGGATCTCACTCTTTACAAGCTCCTGGTCTCAAGCTCCTAGTCTCAAGCTCCTGGCCTCAAGCTCCTGGCCTCAAGCAATTCTCCCACCTCAGCCTCCCTAAGTGCTGGGACTGCAGGTGTGAGACAACATAGCCAGCCAGCATTCTTTTCTTAACATGCAATTGTTGGCAAACTCTTACTTTTAACATCTGTTTACTAGTCTGTATTCAGGAATATTCTCCCTTAGTATCTTCTAAATTCCATTTTGCTGATAATTCAAGCAGAATCCAGTATTTATTAAAATACTTCCGATTATGTTTAGACTATAATACTAAGTTTTATTCAACTAAGGCAATTCTATTAATTTCACAACTTATCTAAAATTGAAAAATTAAATTTAAGATTAAAAACATCATTAAATATGCCAAGAAATAACTCAGTTGCTTAGGTTTCCCGTTTCCTGGATTTTCTTGCAAGATTCATCACCATACGACATTTTTCAACATAAGAATATCAGAGAAACAGAATTAGCACATCCTTCAACTATATTCTAGCCTTAGAGCACACATAAACATCACAAAACACTCCCTAGCTCTTTAAAGTTTTTCTGCAAAGCAAAAAACTTGACCCAATGACTTCAAAAATGGCAAAATAATCCTTAAAATCCCAATTATTCATGTAAATCACTACTCCAAATCTTAAATTTTCAAACTGAGAGCACACAGAAGTGAGGTCTAACTCTCAATCATACCTAGCTCAGAGGTAGTGATTCAGGAATAGTGATCCTGACC
>NW_007157582.1:0-846 GCF_000164805.1 Carlito syrichta | reverse complement strand
TCAAAAAAAAATTCGGCTCCAGCTACAATGAAATACCTTACAGCAAACCCAAGGTCCTCACAAAAAACAACTAGAAAGGTAGATAAAAGCAAAAACATCTGATTGACAGCACTGGAATGCTGTGAACAAACACAGACTTCAGGGGGCCAAAGTATAGGAGAAAAGGGGCTGGGGGAGAACATTCTTTTTTTTGAAAGCAGGATTTGAGAGGGCAGAAAAGCTCCCAGAGTGGGAGAGGGCCCAAGGGGGTTGCCCAGGACAACATTCTTATCCTGCTTTTCCTGCCCTGGACATTAGCAAGTTTTGGTGGTGAAGAAACATATGGAAAGGCTGACAATACACAAGGAAGGCCATGGCTAAGGTGAAGAGAAGTCAGCAGGACTTTTAGCAACCTTATAGGGCTACAGGCATAAGCTGTGATTTGAGGCAGGCAAGGTACTGAGGGCCCAGGGAGAAAGAAGAGCACTAAAGCAAAAAAAAAAAAAAAAAAAGAGATCAGTATTTAGCAGTATTTCCCTATAGGCAAATATTTATTCAAAAATGTAAGAGCAGCATTTATTTGATTAACTGTAGATATGAAAACAAAAATTTTAAATTATCTTAGTGACTAACTAAATGTTTCAAATTTTAAATCTTCAGTCATGAATACTGACCCTTTTTGTACTCCCTCAATTTGTAGACCATCTCTAAATAAATATTTTGTCAACACTGTCGGCCAATCAATCCTAAGATCTATCTCTCGGATGCCAGCTTCTACTTCAAAAGTTGCCAGGAAAAATTCAGATCCACTGGTCCTGGTTCTATGTACAGTAGCATAATCAGCCAGAGAAGTGGGAAAGTCATCAG
>NW_007157581.1:0-4827 GCF_000164805.1 Carlito syrichta | reverse complement strand
GGGGTTGCCCAGGACAATATTCTTATCCTGCTTTTCCTGCCCTGGACATTAGCAAGTTTTGGTGGTGAAGAAACATATGGAAAGGCTGACAATACACAAGGAAGGCCATGGCTAAGGTGAAGAGAAGTCAGCAGGACTTTTAGCAACCTTATAGGGCTACAGGCATAAGCTGTGATTTGAGGCAGGCAAGGTACTGAGGGCCCAGGGAGAAAGAAGAGCACTAAAGCAAAAAAAAAAAGAGATCAGTATTTAGCAGTATTTCCCTATAGGCAAATATTTATTCAAAAATGTAAGAGCAGCATTTATTTGATTAACTGTAGATATGAAAACAAAAATTTTAAATTATCTTAGTGACTAACTAAATGTTTCAAATTTTAAATCTTCAGTCATGACTACTGACCCTTTTTGTACTCCCTCAATTTGTAGACCATCTCTAAATAAATATTTTGTCAACACTGTCGGCCAATCAATCCTAAGATCTATCTCTCGGATGCCAGCTTCTACTTCAAAAGTTGCCAGGAAAAATTCAGATCCACTGGTCCTGGTTCTATGTACAGTAGCATAATCAGCCAGAGAAGTGGGAAAGTCATCAGCCAGTGTGTTAGACTATTGTCTCCCTGTGACCTTACAGCTAACAAAAAGGTACTAACTGCTTCTGGGTTTACGAAATTCTTATAGTTGGAAACTATTTTCCATTATAAAAGAAATTCTTCCAAATCATACAAAACACCCTGATACTTCTCCAGTTTCCCCCCGCCCCACCTTTTTTTATTTTTTTTTTTAATTTTGAGTCAGAGTCTCACTCTCACCCGGGGTGGAGTGCAGTGGCACACTCACAGTCACGTGACAGCAGCCTCGACCTGCTAGCTCAGTCTTCCAAGTAACTGGAACTACAGGGTACACCACCAGGCACAGCTAATTTTTCTTGATCGATTGTAGAGATGAGGTCTCGCCAAGTTGCCCAGGCTGGTTTCGAAACCCCAGGCTTAGGCAATCCTCTCACCTGGGTCTCCCAAAGTGCTGGGATTATAGGCATGAACCACCGCACCCAGTCTCCAGTTCCTCTTTTGAATGTTCTGCAAATATGCTGGCTTGAAGGGAAAAAGTTCATTGTTGTACATGTTTAAAAATATAATCGGAGCCCGGACAATTAACCACCAGCACTAATGTTACCTGTGAACTGTCCCTAAACAGCTATATTCAGATACCCTTTAAATACAGACCACTTTTATCCTTGTTAAGTATGGGTACTTGCCTCACATTACTTCTCCCCAGCACGGCAGCATAAAACCGGTCAGCTGACAAACTCTGTCATCTCCACCTCTCAAGGTCTCTCACGTCACTCTCCTTTCCACTCATACTGTCTTGCTCAGACCCTCTTTACACCTGTGATATTGACACAGACAATCATACCTGGAGTCTAGCTGGTCTCTTTATCTTTAATCCTAAGGTACACCTCTCTAAAACACAGATCCTAATGCACACAACTCCTTCCCCTCAAAAGCTTGTATGTCCTGGCAGCTACATTCAGAAGAAAACCACCTTTACATCCTTTCTTCCTTTAAGAACACATTAGTAAGAGTATAAATCCCAATTCTACCATTTGTTAGCTTTATGACTTTAGTCAAGTGTCCTCCACTGCATTTGTAAAACAAGGATGATAGTATCTTCTCAATAAATATGCTCTAAAACCATAATTAATACTGATAAAGCACTTAGATCAGTGACTAGCACATAAAAAATGCTCAAAAAGTTGTTATCCCACCCTCTGTATTGCCTCATCCAACAAATACTTCTACTTTTGTAAGTATTCACTCCACAGACATATTGAGTCTTTACTTATGTGGTAGGAGATAAAGGTACAATATGCATTTAAAAATAAGTTCTGCTGCATGTGGTGGCCCATGCCCCAAATTCTAGCCACTTGGGAGGCTATGGCAGGAAGACTGCTTAAGACAAGGAGTTTGGAGGTTGCAGTAAACCATGATCACACCACTACACTCCAACCTGGGCAACAGAGCAAGACTGTAACTAATTTTATTTTTTTTATTTTTTAGTTGGAGCTTCACTCCATCACGCAGACTGACTTGCAGTGGCATGCTCACAGCCACCCCAGCGTGGACCTGCTGGGCTCAGGTGATCCTCCTGCCTCAGCCTTTCAAGTAGCTGGAACTATGGGCACACGATACCATGCCCAGCTAATTTTTTCATTAATTGTAGAGATGAAATCTCAGCAAATTGCCCAGGCTGTCCTCAAATCCATGGGCTCAGGCAATCCCCTCACCTCGGCCTCCCAAAGTCTGGAATTATAGGCTTCAACCACTATGCCCAGCCAAGACAAGAAAAGAAATTCTTCATTCTCTGGTCTTCTTGCCTGTTCTTTTGTGATTCCTCCTTGCCCCGAATGTCTCTTTACAGATACTCTATTTATCCTCAAGGTCCAAACCAAGTCTGATGTGCCTCTCAGAGATGAGGCTTTGACTGTGCAATATCATACCATCACGATGTGTCTTCCCATCAGTGAATGCACCATGGTATTATCTGTTCCTCACTATAAGTCTTAAGTCTACCTTAAATTATAATTTCTTATGCAGTCAGTACATCATTTCACCCAAGTAAACTATAAGAGTCCCTAGATGGAAAAGAATTAGCCATTTTCATCATTCCAATACCTTCAAAAAGCACCACACACATCACAAGGGAAGTAGATATAAGTTATATGTCAATTTAATCATTTGGGTTTGAAACAATTTATTCTAAAAGTATTAACTAAAATTAAATTAACCACAGAAAGAACTAGTATCTGACCAAACTTTTTAAAAACAGTGTTAAATTTTGACAACACCTAATCCACTCCTCACCTCTTCCAATGACCCAAGACGTTTACTAAGAGGTTTAAGAGTATTAATGCCGTCGAGTGGAGGGTTGGGGCAAGGCATTGTGTTGGACATCATCAGAGAAGGAGCTGGCAGTCCAGGAATAAAAACCACCTTTGAGCAACAAAAAGATGTGGGGAAAAAAATACTAGTTTTAAAGCATTATCCTTAAATAATGCTTTAATCCTTAAATAAAATGTTAAGAGATGTAAACACATATTTCTTTTGATATTTCAAAGTTTATGCTTACCAAACACAACTGAAAAACAATTAAAATTTTAATAATCTTTCAAATTCCACCATCCAGCTACAAACACCTTGGTATAATTTCTCTTGGTCTGAAATCTCCTCTTTATTATTAAACTTTTTTTGCAGGACAGGAGGCAAATATTAACACAGTCAAGACATTATTCACCAATTCATACACTATGCATTATTTTACCTTATCAATGTTACAGACAGCACAGATACTAACCTTTAGAGCTATAGCAGCAATCTCGCAAGTCTCCAGGCAGAGAAAAAGAACATCAAGTACTCCTAAGGGTCTAAAAAACATGATGATGGGTAATAATCAAGAAATTAAATCTAGCCTAATTCAAACTGTGCTCTCCAGCTCACAATCTCTATCTTCATCATAAACTCTCAAATATTTCTTCCTTAAAAAACTTTAAATAAAGCAGAATAAATCATTGGATCTTAAATAAATGAGTTGACAGCCAGGCTCAGTGGCTCAGCCTGTAATACCAGTGCTTTGGGAGGCTGAGGTGAGTGAATTGCCTGAGCCCGCATGTTCGAGACCCACCTGGGCAACTTGGCAAGGCCTCATCTCTACAATAAATCAAAAATTAGCGTGTGCCTGTAGTTCCAGCTACTTGGAAGGCTGAGGTGGCAGGATTGCTGGAGTCCAGCAGATTGAGGATCAGTGGCTGAGAGCTGGCGGCCACTGCACTCCAGTTTGGGCGACTTAGTGAGACTCCAACGAAAAAAAAAAAAAACGGTGACTCACAGTTGTAATGCCAGCATGCCTGTAATCCTTGGCCTTGGAAGGCCAAGGCAAGAGAATTGCTCAGGCCCAGGAGCTCGAGACCAGCCTAGACAACACAGTGAGACCTTGTTTTTACAAAAAAAAAAAAAAAAATTAAAAAGTAGTTGGGCCGGGTGTTATGTGCCTGTAGTCCCAACTACTTGGGAGGCTGAGGTGGAAGAATGGCATGAGCTGAGGATGTCAAGTCTGCAGTGAGCCATGATCTTGCCACTGCACTCCAGCCTGAGAAACAGAGTGAGAATCAAACTCAAAAAAAACCAGAGTTGACAATCCGTGTAACCATCCATTATGGGGTAGTCAGAAAAAAAAAATGGAAGCAATTTACATCCAGGCTGAAAACTTGATAAGACTAAAAAGAGATGCTCAAAACTAAAGTGAAATTTTAACAATATATATTTATGTTAATATACTATTCAAAAGCTAATAAAATAACAGAAGTTGCCCAAAGAAAATCCTTTGGCTTAAAAAACAAAATGACAGTGAGAACTAGTTATATATATACTTTAAAAGCTATCCTGAAGCCAGGCAAGGTGGCTTATTCCTGTAGTAGGAGTACTTTGGGAGGCCAACCCAGGAGGATTGCTTGAGCTCAAGAGTTCAAGAGTGAGACCTCATCTCTACAGAAAAACAAAAATGAAACTGAGCATGGTAGCACACGCCTGCAGTCCCAGCTACTCGGGAGGCTAAGGCTGGAGGATCACCTAAGCCCGGGGGTTGAGGCTGCAGTGAGCCATAATGATGCCACTGCATACCAACCTGAGCAACAGTGACTAAAAATAAAAACCTATCTGAAACCCCTCGATTGTGAAAAGATGGAATAAGCATATTCTACTCTATTACCAAAAGAAAACAAAACACACTATACAAAATGTATAATGCAGCTAACAGATGATTCTGAAAAGTGGG